>NC_044985.1:28329529-28566534 GCF_008728515.1 Papio anubis
AGAACTCAAAGATGGAGAACTCGGACATTCAGCATTTAAGAAGCCTGCCTCTAAGACTAAGACTGAATCCATCCCAAGTTTGTTCCATTGTTTTTTTTTTGAAGCATTTTATTTTCCACAGTTGGAATCAGCTGAGGATAGAGTGTGAGCAATGACTCTGAATTTCCTTTGCTTTTGTCAAACTGTGTCACAACCGTAAAGTTATTTTAACTGAGTTTATTTGCCTAGGCATTTCCTTTCTCTTGTAGTAGTGTAAGAGAAAGGAAAACAACCATTTAAAATGTAAGTGCAGTTGAGTGGATATAAGGGACTCTTCCAGCTCCTATCATAAGCAGTCAACTCAATGATAAGTATGTGAGCTTTTTAAGCTTTAAAAAATATTCATAAATCCCTTTTTAGATTCTTTCATTTCAATTTTTTTCAAGCAACTGCAGTGAGAATTAGACAAGTTTATAAATTCTCATTTCTATCTTTCTTGGGCCAGTCCTGATTACTCCTATCATGCTTAATACTGGCTCACATGGGTACTTCCACAAATTCTTTAATATACTGTGTATCTGGTGTAAAAAAATTACGTAAAACACAGTAATTGATGCTATTAATGTATTTGGTGAGATTATCCAATAGATTTCCTTGAAGTAACTCTACTAAATGTTTCTTCCTTTGTAAAAACCACCCCTTGGTCTTAGATTCTGCTCTGTACAGTGGCCAGGGCTTAAGCTCTGGTACTGTATGAGTATGCAAACAAGCAGATTTCACAATCAGATGACACTGAGACTTAGGCTTACTGTGCCAGACTCTCTTTGCTGACTGTTCTCTCATCTTGGGCCAGCCTAGGGATCTGAGAACCTGCTGCAGTTAGAAAGAAGTCACCTGACCTTGAAGTTTCCCTCCTGTCTTTTCTCAATCGTTCCAGCTCTCATACTCAAGAGTCAGAGCTCTCCACCACTGTCCTGGCCAGAGCAGCACCCCCCAAAGGGCTGCGTGTACCTCTGGCAAGAGAAATGCATGTAGAAGACAATGCATTTTTAGTCCCTATAGATTTTCTATAATGTCTCTGTTTCCAGAATCTCACATGTGCCTTAAAAATCCTTTTCTTCTACATTCAAAAGGACAGTTTGATTATATAATAATACCTGGATTTATGCATTAATCTACTGACAGCAGAGCCTGTTAACAGACATTTTTCCACTTGCTCCTCATAACAAACCTTTGAAGGGGGGAGCAATTATTATGAGGATGATTTTATAGATGAGTAAATTGAATCTCAGAAATTTTAACTGACTTTTTCCCACATCACCTTGTGTTAGAATCTGGATCTGATTCCTGACTCCAGATCCTATTTGTCTCTAGATTCTATCTGTGCTCTTTTCATCACCTTGGGGGTACAAATCTAAGTAAGCAAACAAAAGCCAAAATAGGATGTTTAACTATTTAACAGAGTATGGCGGTGTCAGTATGAAATCTTTGCCCATCTGGTTTAGTGGACATAACTGTGCCTGGGCAGAAGAGAGAAGGAGGAGGGGAGAACAAAGGCAAGGTCAAGAGCAACTACACTGAAATTTGGAGAAAAAGCAAGTTAGATATAAGGAAGAGGACCTAGTATGTAATAGATATTAATGGGATCAGTGACATCCATCATTTGTGAATGGAACAGGTTTTATTTTGCTTGGAAGGTTTTTTAAATTTTTATTTTTTCATAAAAACTCAACAAATTAACGTGCCAATCTCCCCCCATATTTACTCTCATCTCCCAATTTCTCTGAACATAAAATTCAAGTGGATTCTACAAATGAACAGACAGCTGTATACTAAATAACTCACATAAGTACTTTTTTGTTGACATTTTTGTCCTGTCCCAATTAGTGCTTCTTTCAGGATTTGAGGTTAGGTATTCAATTAAAAATACCATTCTTTTCTTGGTCATAAGAATGTACTTGGAGCATTTATACCAAGGCGAATTTAGAGATCAGATACATAATGTGGTACATTCTGTAATATACATGGGTAACTGAATGCCTTACGCTACAGAAACTTGAAATTAGGCCTCTATTGCCTATATTTCTGGGCTGTTTTCATTGCTACTTTAATATTATCTATCTTATACACACACATACACACACAAACACACACACACCCCCCAACCACCACCACCACCACACAACTTCACACTTTTTTGGTATTTTTGTTTACTGGAGTAAAGGTAAAGAAAAAAAGCAAATTAAAAAATGTCAACAAAGTTTTTATAACATCTTAAAATTATCTTACTTTCTACTTTTAAAACTGAAACACCAACTCTGGATGACTAGAAATTGAATCGGAAATGCCCCCCACTCCTTAGGTTGACATTAGAGAGAGACCTGTATGTAACAAGTCGCCTGATTCTCCTAAGAATACATTGAGATAGGGTTTGCAGTTCTCGCCAGCTGGAGGAGTCTTCCTGGTATTGATTGATTACCACAGTATTCACCTTGGAATGACATAGATATACTGGATATTATGAAGCTTGGAATTTAAAAAAAATTATCATTTTGTAATTTTGTTCACATTCCAACTGATAGAAGACACAAGAGATACTTCAATTTTCCAAGAGAATGAAAAAAAAAATCTTGCCCATTCTTCTGAAATTTAAGTAGGCAGCCCTTGAAAGATCACTGGGAAAAGTCTGTATTTTCTCAGGTTTAACTAAATAATTTATGCATACTTTCACTTTGGCATGATGAAGCAATTTTAGCCTTTAAAACCCACAACTACTCAGGAGGGAAAAGGTCTGGTTCCTGCAACTTAAATAATTGAAACATCCAGGTGGAAATGCTTTCAGCAGTTTCCCTTTTTGAGACAAAGGAAGAAGACCAGAATTTAGAGATACCAAGAATAAAGAATTGATAAAAGACGTAAGCTCGGATGTATTTAATTTAGAATGGAAATCTTGCAATATTTTTTGAATGATAGAGACCAGAATGAGGTGTGAGGTGAAACGTCTGCTTGCCTGCTGTTTATAATAAATGAACAAATAGAAAATAACATGTCAGTATAGCCCTAAGCCACACATATATGTATTACATATATAAACATAGCATATACAAATAGAAATAGCTATAAAGCTACTATAACCCTATAACCCACGTCAGCCCAAGCTTTAAGCATTAGGTAGCTATTGGAGATCTTAGAGGAAGCTGTGTTAAGAAATATTGTGCTTTAATCCCTGGCTTCTTGGGTTATATAAATGTGTATATCTTTTGATATACAACTAAGTAGAGTAAGATGAATGAAAATGGAACAAAATGTCACTTCTGTAGGACACAGGGCTGCAAAAAGGACAGAAGGAACTACTAAAATACTAGAGGAGATTTTGATATGTAGGTATCCAGTACAATCAGCCCTCTGAGTCCATGGCCTCTTAGCCTGAAGTCAGATTTCAGAACTGCCATGGGGAAATTTACCTTCTCACTTGCAGGTCTGTAATGATATACTTGTAAAGGAGTGTGGGACTTGGAACATTGCCTGTGTAAATTTAGAGCACAGCTTATAATCAGAAAGTTTTGAGGGTTAAAAAATTTCCTGCTATCTTATCAACGTACTAAAAAAATGCATAGGGCACTTTGTGTTGTAATTTCTTGTGGGAGAGAAAAACACTTAACAACTCACAAAGCACTCGTTGTTACTATTTCTAAAAAACCTTTGTCACATCCATATCTGATGCTCATGTAAAGATGACAATCAGCTAAGGTACAAAATAAGGTAACAGAGCTAAAGAGAATTGGTTTCCTTTAGAGTTGAGCATGACCGAAATTATACAGGAAGGGTAAAAAGAGATCTTGCTACGTATGTATTCTTTAAAATGAGTGCAGGCTTCATTCTCTCATAGAGGAAAACAGGCTCGTAGATTTTAACACTCCGAAACTTTTGGCCCTGTGCATCACAGGCATGCAACATACTGGGTCCTGTAAGGAGAGATCCCGAAGAAAATATGAAGAAAGGTTACCCTCCGAGCCAACAGGAAAGGTTAAGGTTGGCCAGGCTGTATAAGACAGGGTTGCTGAAACCCAAAGGTCACATCCTGAACAAGGTTGCTGTTATGATGATTTCATTCTGAATGCAATTCTGGCTTTGTTTTTGTTGTGGTGCTGTGGGTGAGGGCCACCTAAGTGACGTATGTTAGAGATGTGGACTGGGGAAGAGTGATTAAACCATGGACACACCAGTGTTGTTAAGGGATTTAAGAAATATTATTCTTGATCTATGTAAAGAACCTGAACATCAACAGCTAAGGTATGCAATGTGAACTGAGGCCTAGAAAGAGACTGATATGGGGTGGGGGGTGATTCTTTCATTTTCTTTTCTCTCTCTCTCTCTTACTTATTTATTTATTTATTTATTTTTTGGTCATCCATTGACTTTAATTAAGCCCAGCCAGCCTCATAAGCATGGGAAACTTGCAGAACTTTTTTGTTTAAAGTGACCTTGTTCCCAGGATTTGCCCTACAACTTCTCTCAGCTCCACTGCAAGGATGAATATTCACATTCCTGCTCTGAATCTTAGAACGGGGCACCTGGCGTAAAAAGAAAATTTCAATCTCATCTTAAGTATAACACTGAGAGCACTGTTTTTTAAGGAAAAAGAAACCTTTCTCCATAATCCTGCTGGTTATACTTCTTAACTGGATTATTTTAAGTCAATTAATTCAAATTTAAAAATAATGAAATTACTAGCAGAGACTCTAAACTTCTTTTAGTATATTAAATTGGGCAGATTGCTTCTCTCCTTCTAATTATGAATGTTGCAGTTACAAAAGAAACTGTCATTTTGATAGAGCAAAAGACAATCTGTCTGCCAAAAATGTCCAACCATAATTCTAAAAAAAAGTCATCGGCATCAAGAACATGCTACTTTGTTTGATGTACTGTCTTATTGGAAACCTGATTTGCTTTCAACCTCTGAGACAACACATAACATAAGTTTGTGTGACTAATTTTTCTTGGAAATATGAGTAATTAGAATTAGGGGCCATTTTCATAGCAGGAGTGGACAGGTTTTTAAAAAATTCAAAGTAAGTGCTATAGTTATTTTCTTTGCTTTTTTTTTTTTATCACACTCCTAAAACCAAGTAGAAGGGGGATGCTGGGCTTTGTACTGGATAATGCGAGGCCCCATGTAAATTGTGAGCGACTGCAAAGTACGGAAAGGTTTATTACCTAAGGTGAGCCCTCCCAGAGCTCCTGGAGTATAAAAGCATTAAGCGCATGTTCTAACAAAGTCATAAAAATCAATAAACAGGAACCCCCCACCTGTGCAATGGCCCCAGTGTTAAGTTTTATACATGTAGTAATAGTGCATATCAATTTTCACCACCCTTCCTACGCTAGCTATTACAGGGCCTACCACCACCGGAGGGACAGCGAGAGCCGCACCATTCATCCATCCCACAGAGTTGTCTACATGCCAGGCCCATTGCATCATTGTCAGTTTTATTCTATCTGCAACTGGACAAGGCTGCAGCCCTAGCTTCTATACACCCACTCAGTACCGCAACAATTGCAACTGTGTGCCTCTGTTTAAAGAGTTTACAAGTCCTTCTGAAAGAAAAATAGAACCGTTGCATATTAATGCCCCCAGGCCCTGGACGATCACACAATGGAAAAAGGAAAGACATGTCGCTTCCATCGATATGTGACCTTGTCCAACTGCTGCAGTCTGTGGCTTCTCCACCAAGGTTTAAAAAATAATAATGCTTTCTTGATAAGCATCTGGATGACCAGGTTTCTACAGCAACTAGTTATAATCGGAGTGCTTCTGAACAGCCAAAAGATTCGGAGAGCACAGATCACCGTTTTATTACACACATGGTAACATATGCTAAAAATTAGGCCTGAAATATGCAGCATTTTCACCAGGTTACGGAAGTAACTACTAACATCACACTTATTTCATAATTAAAGGAAATCCTCCACCCACCTCCCCATTTTTACCAATAAAAGCAGAAAATATCACTGAATATGTAACCTTTGTACCACAGCCACTCTTTGCCATCCGTTCCTCTGTACAGGGTAAGGACAGGGGACAGGCTTATTAAAATCCCAGCACTTGTTAGTAAAGAGGTGCAATAACTTTGGGAGGAATACTTCACTTGAGGCATTCTGGGAAAAAAGAAACATAAAAGAAAAAAACAGCCTTGTTTTAATCATAATCCAAATATAGCTGCTCTGGAGTAATGAGGAGCATTTGAGAAGAGAGCCTTCATTCAGACACGGAACTTGGGTGATGTTTTTAAATGGTTAACCTTTAAATGGTTTACCTTTAAATGGTTCTGTTGGTTATATAGTTTTAATATGCCTGAAAAACAAAAGAAGGCCCTTGGTGATGACTCCGCTTCTCCCCTCCCCAGCAAAAAAAAAAAAAAAAAAAAAAAAGAAAACAAAAAACCCAGGAGTTTTATCTGTCTGAGGTTGCCTTTGATAGCACTCACAGCACGGAAGTGCCACTCACGGATACTTAGAGCTGCGTCATTTAGGAGCATAAAAATAGAATAAAGTTGTATAGCAAATGAGAAATTATGATATAACTCAAGTGCTATGGCATGAAACCGGCAAAATGAGCCATCTAAACATTTTTCAGAACCAAAAAAATAAAATTAAAGAAAATGGAAAATGCAACTCTAGCATGATTTCTGTGAAGGTGTGTTTGAAGTCTTACTAACTTCAGTGCCCTCAGTGAGAATAGTTGCTATGGATATTATGAGAAAATTAGACATTTCTAGCACTGCAAAGAAAGTGAAGCAGTGCAGTTGTGAACAGCTGGCATACAATAGATAATTTAAGGGAAAGTGACCCTCATGTATAATTTTTAACTGAAGAACTGTCAGGCCCCATTAGTTCCAACAGGGCCTGCCAGGACCAAGATCGGTTTATAGGAGTATTGTATTAGCACAGTTTCTCAAAGAGCAGTGTGAAAACATAATATGGGGATTTGGTAAATTCAGCATTTTAAAACATTGTACACATTATTTGTTCTACTGACACCATTGCTCTCTGCTTATGTGTTCTGAATGCAAAGCCCAATAGGGTAGCAACTGCCATGGTAAACAGTTTGAAAAAGCCCTTCTGAGCAGCTGGAATATGGTCAGAAGTAACCCCCAAAAGTTAAAAGGGCAAAGCAAATGGTGACTATCATACACCGTGATGCTGAATGCTTCTGACTCAAAGGCCTTGAAAGAAACAGGCAAGGAACAGAAAAATTATATAAACCCAGTCAACCGAAGTTCTTGTGAGAAGTATGGAAATTCTTGGACAGCCTGTGAAGGATGTAATGAGATCTAATTGGGGAATATAACATGTATATTTCAAAAGTAATAGCCGAAGCAAATCATAAGAAAAAAAAAAGAGGTTACCTCTTCTCCATCACATTGGCCATTTAACTAAGCAAATATTGAAGCTTTCTTGGCACCAGGGTTATCTCACTTAAACACATGGTGACATAAAATAATATACATGTGACATGCCATAGTTTCAAATAGCACCATCTTTATTGAAAACATGGGCTGGGTGCAGTGGCTCACACTAATAATCCCAGCACTTTGGAAGGCTGAAGTGGGAGAATCACTTGAGCCCAGGAATTCAAGACCAGTTTGGGCAACATACTGAGACCCCTCTCTACAAAAAATTAAAAATAAAAAAAAAAACATTATCTGGGCATGGTGGTGCATGTCTGTGGTCCAAGCTACTTGGGAGGCTAATGCAGGAGGATGGCTTGAGCCTGGGAGGTCAAGGCTGCAGTGAACCATGATAGTGCCACTGCACTCCAGCCTGGGTGCCAGAGTGAAACTGTGTCTCAAAAAAAAAAGAGAGAGAGAAAGAGAAAGAAAGAAAAGAAAGAGAAAGAAAGAAAAAGAAAGAAAGAGGGAAAGAAAGAAAAGAAAAAGGTAAAAGAAAAATGGATTCATGGTAAAGGAAAGCCTCAGGGAAGGCTTCATGGGGAAGAGGTCATGGAGCTAATATGTATACGAAACACTTACTTAGTCTAGAACCTTGTAGCTCGATAAATGGCTGTGTTTAGCATCTGGTGGAACACCCTGTCCTTAGTTTTATTGTGTGATATTGTGCAGTTTAAAATCATGTTTGCCTTACCTCTCTATCCTTAGGGAGAGCTGCTTGATATTGTCTTGTTGGTATTCCTTGGTGTAAACGTTTTGAGGAAATTTCAGACACTTATATCCCAAATTAATGGGATTCTTGGCATCCTCTCTCCCTTTTAATGTTGCACTGATGTGGAATTAATCTCTCTATTTAGGTGGTTTGTCTTTGCTACAAATATTAAATAATCAAGTCAACATCTTTATATATTTAAATCTACCATTTGGTTATTTAGAAAGGCAACTATTCAATTCCATAATTATAGCCACTTAAATCAAAGTCTACTAATTAGATAACATAGCTGGGCTTTACAGGTATTATAGAATATTCTTTACTAGACACTATATTACAAGCAATCATTAGCTCAGCTATAAAAGGGTTTAAATACTAATGTTTTTTTTAATTTGTTTTATAACCTAAACAAGCAATCAATGTACATTAATAAGCATAATTGTTTTTTTGGCATCTGTCCATTCATTTGGTCCACCTTGACAGCTCTAGCAAATGTGTCAGCAAAACTCAGCACACACAGTACACAAGTAGGAATCACCAGTGACATCTTCTCAAATATATATAATGCATTAAATTATTTTGATATTGAGAGATTAAAACCTCTGCAGTGTCCATGAAATCCCTTTTACATACATTCCAGACAAAGACTGTGACAGATACTTCCACCTCAAACACAACATCGAAGTGGCCATAAAACAAGCCTTAATGAGGCGATAAATGTGTTTACCTTTGATTAGGTGAGCTTCTCGATAAGATAACGTGGAGAAGCACTTTCCAAGAGTAAATATGTACAGAAATTGCTGGCCACTACTGTTCTGTTGAGATTCCACGTGCAACAGAAACACCTCACTTGTCCAACTCACCTTTCCGCCAGCTAATTTGGCTTTGGCAATGGAAAGAGCAGCTCGTATAAGAAATCTTTACCTCGCTTGTGGACCCCAACAGTTCTCAGAAAACCCTTTCCTGGATTCTAAGACTCTGTGCTATTATACAACTCAACCATAACTCTTTCCATGTTGTAGTGTAACTGTTTTCTTGTTTGTCTGTTCCTCAATAAACTATGAGGACTGAGATTCTGCTTCCCTCATCTTTGTCTCCTCCAAAGCTAGGATGGTGCCTGGCCCATGGTGGACGGTAACTGGTCTGTTTCGAATGCATGAATTTTCATCATAGTTTTTGTGATTGTGTTTATGAAGACACTGGAGCAACAATGTTCTGCAGTCCTAGAGATCTTGATGTGGTGGCAGCCTTGTGTCCAGTCCTATGTATGTACATGTTGATATTTTTCTGTCTTTTGCCAAATAGGGCAATAAACACCCACCAAGAGCACTATACAATCGTATACTCTGTATTTGTTTCAGGTGACCTTCCTGCAGGGCAACTTTGGCATATTCTCTGCAAAGGTACAGTTGATGGATTTCACATACGGAGACTGTTATCATTTGGTCCTTGACAACTTTCATAAACAGTCACTCTTAGCTTAACAAGCAAATGTGTAACAGTTAAAATTGGAAGAAAAATAAGGCCAAAATGGCAGCTTACTGCACAACTTGCATGCATTCTAAAATAAAGTAAATATGAATAAAAGGTAACTTATTCAGTGTCACTCGTACATATTTATAGTTTAAAAATTAGTCAAAGTTTATGTCCTGAGGTTGTACCTACAGGAAGCCAGATGTGCCTTCTGCACGTGACCTAAGACAGGCCTAGAGCAACTACTAGATAATTTCTCGCTCATCCTCTACACCGTCGATTGCGGCGGCTTTCTGAGGTGAGAGAAACTGACAGCACTAACTCTCCAGGGCAGAACTTTCCAGTCAAGTGGATCAACGGACTGAAAATCTCTTATGAATAGTCATTAGGCCTTCATTACAAACCCCTCAAAACCCAGTTCTCTTTTCGCAACCAAATGCCTTTTGTCATCTTCACAAGGTGCATCATTTAATTACCAATTGATTTCTTTATATATGACAACATGTCAGATAGCAAAATACAGTGTATCTCCCTTAGGGGGGAAAAGTCTGTTAACTATCACTATGCCAGGTTATGGAATTATCTGAAAAACAGGCATCGTGCATACTGTTTCTTCATTTTCACTACTTTTTCTAACATCAGAGTTTCTTTTTGTTGAGAAAAGCCAATAAAAGAAAAAGAAGAAAAAAGCTAATGAGAATCATGATGGAGTCCTCCCATACCCTGAAACACTTTCAAATTAGTGAGAACACATTTTAAGCTTTCTTTATATGAAAAACGAATACTCAACAACATATAGGGAATATAGAGTGAATTCCAAAATGCAACTATATAGAGAACTACCATGGCCCATCTTTCTACATAAAAAAAATGTCAAACAATTGTTCTCATTATACCAAGCATTTACTCAGCTTCTGACTTAGCTAATGCACTGAATCTTCTGCTGCGCAACTGCAGCCTGATAATCAAGTCAGTACTGTATTAATAAGCTGAATAATAAGGGAATTTCAAAAATGTACAGGACTATTATACCGTAACAATAAAACCTCAAACGGAGTAAACCAGGGCAGTGCTGAAGGTAGGCGTCAGAAAATAATGAAACCAGTGTTGCAGCAATGCACTCCATTGTGTGGTAGTGTAAATGCCTGCTTCTTTCGTACACAGAAGCCACATTACATGAGTCCGAAATGTTCTCAGAGCGTCACTGTGACTGGTTGTGCTAGAACCTGGCACCGACGGGCACTGAAAGCTGACATTATGCTGTAGGATGTGCTGCAGGTGTGCAGGCCTGGGAACGTGCTCTAATTACATATTTTCCTGCCGCGCAACAATTAAGGTCGCCAAAATAATTGCCAGTTTCTTAATCCCTCCCTAACAAGACTGACATAAGGAATGGTTTATTTTTCTCTGGTTGTTTTGAAAGTGTTCCTCAAGATTTTGGTTTTCTATGGAACTGCATAAAACTAATTCTTATGTTCAGATGTGTGATTATACCCATTGTTAAATTTTAAAAAAAGGCCTGTCTTTGAATTGTGGTAAAACTAAAATAATTTTTAAAATGTGAATTGTATAACCTGGTAGGTGGTTTAAACATTTTTCCTCTTAAAGAAGGTAAATTTTGCTTTTAAAACCCTATGTTTCTACTCTCTGAACTGCTCAAATCATGTGGAATGTTAAAATGGGCTGGGGAAAAAAGCAGACCATATGAAAACCTAGACCGAATAGGTGTCTTCACTTATAGCAATGATTCTTCACCTTTTTGGAGGGGGATAGTGGGGAGACACTGAGCCTTTTAAGAATCTGCTTAACCATATGGACTCACTGCCCAGGAAAAATGCATCAATGTACTAAATGTTACATGCAATTTCTGGTGGTTTGCAGATTCTTTAAAAAATCCATTAATGAATTCCAGGGAAAGAATCCCAGTCAACTAATAAATATTGCAATTATTGACACACTCTCCTTCATTCATCCACTTCTGCATTCTCTGAGCCATCTGACCACCATATGAAGCATACAATATCTACCACAGGCATCAGGAACCAAGTTTGTGGGATTTATATTCACAACTAAAACCCATTTCTTTCATTATTATTAGTTGTCAATTTCCCACTTTGGTTGTGCTAATTGGGCAGAGCTGAATCACTCAGAGAATTCTGAGCCAGCTTACTCAGTCTTGCCCCCTTTCCTACAAATCAGAAGATAGCACTGCGTGCTGATTGAGTACTTAGCAGACAAACTGAAGTTATGTCAAGCGCATTACGATTTAACACAGGCTGAATGGTAGGGGCAGCAGATGTAACTAATGGGGTTAGGGAGTGAAGAAACTGGAGCGGTGAGAGAGGGGATGGAAGGGAAACAAAAGTGATTGTATCGGTAATAGAGACTTCAAAGGGGAGTAGTTTGGAAGATCTGGGTGGGGAGGGGGGGATCTGGCAAATGGAAAAAGAGGCACATCTGCCTATAGAGTAGCCGACAGAGGAGAGAGGAAAGGCCTGCCTGGAGAGAAAACGGAGGGGGGAATCAAAGGCAAGAAAATGTATAGCTGCAGAAGAAGGGAAGCTCAATTCCATTTAGAAAGGTAATGACACAAGGCCTCCAACAGTTGGAACTGTCCCAAATTGGCCTGTTTTGAGTGTCCCATCCATGACTTGTTGCTAAGTCAGACACAAAAAGTAACTTTAATAATTTGATAAAACCATTTCATCTTGATGTTTGAAAAATCCTTTCATTACAAGAATAGTGGGTGGTTTAAATATTACTTGCTCCTCTTTCCATTTTTTCTTATGTGTCCGATGCTTAAGGACAATGTTTGGTCAGAAAACTGAGGTCTCATGATAGACAACTCAAATATGAGTTTTATGGATAAAAGTGAGGAACAGGCATGCCATTTCTTTTCTTTTAGGAGATGCTTTGATTCTTGAAGGGGTGGACACTCGAATTCCAACGATGGAGTGAGCACATGTGCGTATGTGTACACGCACACACATGCTTGTGTGTATTACAGTACAACATGGGGTGAGGAGGGAAGGGCAAAGACCAAATTCTTAAAGTGGCTTTGAGGCATGCAGTGGTCAGAAATGGCCTGTGCTGCTAAAACTCAGACCATATTCTGGGATGCTGTTTCTACCACCAGTGGCCCATTCCTGTTCATACTCACATGCTACGTGCCACTCAGGTGTTTTTTTAAGGCCAGCTCAAGAATGTCCTTTCTGACTTATTCAAGGAGAGAAACTTTTAGTTCCTCCTTATACATATACAAAATCGAGGACTTACCTTGATCATCCCTCGATTCATTCAGTCACTCAACAAACATTTCTTGAATACTCACAATGTGTCACACTTTG
The DNA here is from genome assembly GCF_008728515.1 of Papio anubis. Taxonomy (NCBI): domain Eukaryota; kingdom Metazoa; phylum Chordata; class Mammalia; order Primates; family Cercopithecidae; genus Papio; species Papio anubis. Next base: position 28,342,492 of record NC_044985.1, read on the forward strand.
ACCCTTGCCAAGCGGTTCTTTCTGACACTTATCTGTAAGGCTCTGTGAGGACTCACCTTTGAACCTTTGGTGCTGGCACATGGTAAGTAGCTAATATTTGTCAAATACAATAATGAATTGAGTGACTATAAAATAGCTTCCCAAACAAATCAAAGGCAGGCTTATAGAAAACGTTTCAAATAGTTGTAAGGTTTTTTTTTTTTTTTTTTTAATGATTTTTATATACAGACGTATACTTATTAGCAAAATAAATTTTTAAGACATTGCAGTTCAGTTCTGGGTTTAATCACAATCATAGTACTACTGGTAGCTTTCTCCTGGGCACGGCAAATTCACCAACTAACACACTGCCTTCATAGAGCATGCAAAGATGTATCCAGCTTCATTTTTGACTGACATAAATACCATCAGCCAGTACTGAGCATTGCACACACTGATCTGAGTGCTACAGACTCCCAATTAGTCACTATTCACACAATTCTACACCTAACCCATAACAGGCTTTTTTTCCCTTAACCCAATTTCCTTGACCTGTGTTTTCCTTCTAACCAGAGTTCAGAGACAAAGGCAGAGCAGTAAATCATTTTCTTAGAAAAACACCATCAGGCTACTTCAGTCCTTTGGGCTGTTATTTATATGCTGTACCTGAAAAAGTTATTTTGGGATAGTGTAGCTCACTAAATTATATTTTCCTCATTATCATTATTACTTTAAAATGATCATTAATTTGCTCTTTGGCTTTCTAAGAGGGAAAACATCAAAGAAACGAGAGTTCCCCCTAATTTAACTTTTCTTGAAAGGTAACTGATTTACAAACAAATTACTTGTGCCTTGTAAGGAAGAACCAAGTGCATCTGCTCATTTGATACATTTTCAAGGGTTACAGTGTGGAAATGAGGCTCTAAGAAGCTCCTGTGTGATCCACAAACAACTTCACGCTGTATTACACGTGCGTCAGATACAGAGACCAAACCCTCTGAGTTGCAAGCAACCTGTGATGCAGAATGCTTGCTTGGCAGTGCCTGAAACAGCTTATTTAAATTGCAAACTTTGCAGTCACCACTTACAGGTGATTTTGAAAGTTCATTATATAAACTAAACAGCTTAATCTCCATACTTTGTTTTTAAAATCATACATATATTATCTCTGAAAGATGCTATTTAATCTCTCTCTCTCAAAAACTCATCAACTCTGTTAAGAAATTGCCTTAGAGAGTAAAAATGTATTTAAAACACGCATGGAGCTTAAACAAATGTTTCAACTTGAGGGCAAATAATGTTAGAGACGTGGGTAGGAATTGCTAGGATGAAGTTTGCCTTGAATAGAGATCACATGAGAAGAATTTTGAAGTCATAACTTTATAGTACAAGATGATCAAAGGCAAGTATTAATACTTTTTTATCAGCTCACCTTCTAAACAATATTTCAGTAGATTTCCTTTCACACAGTGATATTTGTAATAAATGCTCTGCCTTTGTTTTAAAGTCAGTCTGTAGAAAGATGACATCAGCTTAGCAAACAATAAAGTGCCTGTAATATTGTCTCCAGAGGGCTGTTACATTTACTTTGTAGCAGTAAAATTCAATTTTCAAAAAACACTACATGAATGATGTTAGGTTATTAACCCTATCACCACCGTAAAACATCATTATTGTGTGCAGAATGTAGGTCACTATCTAGAAGGCATAAGTTGCTTTTTTGTTAAATAATCCACTTAAGCTTCTTTTCTTTCCTAGAGCCTGGGTTGTGTCCCTTCTTTTGGGAAAAAAAATATTCCAGCATTTAGTCAGCAGACTGGAACAAGACCCCTAAACTTTTCATTCTAAGGCTCTCTTTCTTTGTTGCCATTTAGTTATATATCCCAGTTCTGAAGTAACCCTTTGCATTTACTTATTACCAAAGCCTGTTGTTCTTCAATGAAAAATTAGTATATCATCATATTTTTTCAAATGGCAGAGACATAACTCTCACATGTTTCGGTTCTAGGACAAAAAGAAAATAAGGATGTGTCTCATTGCAAAGCCTGAATCACTCTCACATTTCAACACCTTGAATACAAACACTTTATTTCTGGACCTTAATATGTTTCACTTGCTATGCCTGCATAACAGCAGTAGTTACCTGATATAAGTGATTAAAGATCCTCCTGTTTAGAAAGAAGAAGATTTAGCGACAGGACGTCAGCATGCAAAGAGTTAACTAGTTAAACTTCTACAAACCCCCAGAGTAACTTTCCAAAAGCTGACAATAAGTAAAAGAAGTGCTGGTTATCCATTTTTTAAAGGGATGGGATTGGTTTTAGAAGAAAGGGAAAGAGGATCAAACACCTCAATGCAACAAAAGGTTGTGTCAGAGGGCCCTCAATCACAAACCTCCTTCAACAACAGATATTCCAACCTTCCAGAGCAGTTACCCAGGCAGCACAGCTAAAAAGTTCCATGACATGAAAAGAACAAAAACCTAAGGGATAGAGGTAGTTATTGTCATGCACACTCTTCTCTCTCTCTTTTTTTTTTTTTTTTTGGCTTGGGTTTTTCCCTCCCCCACAAAACTTTTGCATAAGCTGTTAGAGAAAAGTAATGGTGTGGCTTTCTAAAAAGAAATCCCCTATTTGTAAGCCACCTCCTAGGTAGTGAGGTAGCCCAGTGGACTTTCTGTAAGAAACACCTGATAAGTGGAGAGATCATTTACACAAATATTTCAAAAGAGACATCTGAAATTAATAAGTACAATTATAGCCCTGTAAATGTGGTCAATATTCCCTTGAAATCACTTGTTTTTTTTTTTTTAATTGATGTTATTTTCTTTTCAGACAAATTTTCTTCAGTGCACAGTGGATGTAAGTTATTTGCATTTTCTGTGTTGGGTCTTAGAGGTATCTTAACAGCTTGTATGAATTTTCCACCAAAATGTAAATTATTAACAAGTCAGAGTTTTCATTTGTTTTATCTCCTGATGTGAGATCTAAATAAGTATGTAGAACACTTAAAATTCTTGCCATTTCTCTGCTTTCTGAAAAATAAATCTCATGCATACTGCACAATATATTTTCTTATGCATAACATGTTTCCATGTAATGGGAAAAAACTAATTTCAGGAGGAATACTGTATGTTTCCCGGAGACTTAGCTTTATAAGCAGAGTATTAACCCAAAGAAGCATTTGGTCATGTTTTCTTCATCATCATCATCATCATCATCATCATAATGTTCTTTATAATCATCCTCAAAAAGCATTTAAAGCCTTCATCATTACCTGGTTTGATATCAGGTATCTTCGATTAACTTTGCCCTGATTTCTAAGACATAAACTACTGTTAGAACCAGATTTTTAAAACCCAGTTATATGATCCTCAAAATTTACATGCAAGGATAATATAGCACACAGCATGATGGTGATTGAAGTGGGGTGTGATTGGGGAGTCCTTTGAGATATGGTAATAATACTAATAGCAAACATGTTAACAGTGCTTACTGTATGCCAGCAGAGCTGTAAATAGATGATCTTATTACTCTTCACAACAATCCATTTTACAGATGAGGAAGCTGAGGTGCAGTGCTGTTAAGTAACTGCCCAATGTCATAGGTACAAGTGGTGGAATTGGAAGTTTTGAACCTGGACATGCTCACAAAGAGGACACTTTGCTACAGTAGAAAGGAAGGAAGGAAGGACTACCGAAAGAAAGTGTCAGAATCTGCCCTTGAGAGGTGTGTATCAGGAACATGTATACCATGAGAAGGTTTTCTGAAGACGTGCGATAATGATGAAAAAAGAAGTACCAGATAAGCTTACCTCCAAAAAGAAAGAAAAAAGATTGGAACAATTAGGAGGTAGCTGGATGAAGAGGTGACATGTATAAAGTGAACATTAGAAGCCAGTCCAGAGAGCAGCTGGCAGTCTCAATGGAGCTCAAAGAGAATGAATGGATCAAAAACATAGACAAGAGAAAAAAAATTTGTCAATGTTATTAAATAAAGTAAGCTGGAATTTGATATGTGAATGTGGTGGGAGAGGGGAAAGAAGGCTGCAAAGTTCCCGTGGGCCAAGGCCAAAGCCTAGACTAAGACCACAACTATGAGAATGGAAAGGAAAGGGGTGGATTCAGGAAACATTGGCAAAGAAAAAGTAGCAACGGTTGGTAACAGACTGGATGTGGGGAGTGAGAAAGACAGCAGTGAGACAAAAATAACCATGGGGTTCCTGGTTGGGAGGTCCACGATAGGGTGGTATTTCCCACTGCAATGGAAAACTAGGCAGATAGGGAAAATGAATAGTTTTATGTCATGTTATTGAATTTGCCAAAGCCAATGTCATTAAGTTTTGAGGTCTCTTGTGGGAAGAGTGCTATGTGGTCCTAAAACGTGGCTGGCTTAACTGGTGAATACCTTGATTCTTTTTTTGGTAGAGACAGGGTCCCCATGTTGCCCAGGCTGGTCTTAAACTCTTGGGCTCAAGCCATCCTACCACCTTGGCCTCCCAAAGTGCTGGGATTGCAGGCATGTACAATAGAGGTCAGTAGTCTAGTAGCTGAAATAGTAAGCAAGAGTCTGTCAGGTATGCAGGAATCTGATGGGGCGGCATGGATAAGGGACTGCTAGAGAACAGGATGTGCACATGAGGAATTCCAGGAAGATGATCTAGAAGCAGCGGTGTAGGGTTGTTACAGAGGTGCAGGGAAATTGAACACGTAGCGTGGAGCAGAGTGAAGTGGCCAAAGAAAATACTTCAGGTTAAGTCATGGCCAATGCCTCATACCCAGGCTTTATCTACTTTGGGTATAACCGCAGACCAATTCATGGTTTAAATTCAAGGTCAGGACATTTTCTTTAAAAAATAAGATGTATGTATACAAAATAATGTAGCATCATTCTTTCGCTTTCTGGGGTCAATTATTTGTCTAATGATTCATCCGGTTTTCTCAAGTACTGTTTCTAGGAGAGCAGAGTTTATAGAAAATTTAAAGAAAATTTTCTCCAATGCCTAATCCTGGGTCAATGTTTGCAAATGCACAGCCTCGTTCATTGGCCTTGCCAAGAAAGTCCTGAGCAGCGCCCCTCCTAAAGACAGAGCACTGAGGAAAGAAGGGTATTATTTCAGCTGGGAGTGGAGCAGAGCCCTGGGATGAGACTGATTGATTCAGACCAGATGGATGGCCACACATAGGTGTGACAAAAATAGTAACACATTGCAGACATTCCAGGAACTGTCCTCCTCTCCTGGCCTGGAGGTGGGTCGCCTGTGCTGTCCCCTTATCTACCTCCTAATGTGCTTCCGAATCAAAGAATGTCAATGATGCTAACTCTTTTCCATGTTAGCACCTGGTCACAAGGCATCAGACTTGAAGTTCCATTAAAAAAGTCTAATGACCATTGCCCAGGTTTCCCTGTAGGTAAAGCCAAAGCAAATCATTTTGCCTAGTGCCTAAATATGTTGTTATTATTTCAATTTCCTCATGCACATGAAGAGTTCTAAGGTGTCAGAAACTGAACTCTGCTATCCTAGAAGAGAAGGGTACATTAATAAATAATACCAGTGTTGTAATCATTGATTATAACTTAATTAATGGGTCTTAAAAGAGTACTATGTAATAACTGATGACTCCGATTTGGTTATAGGCACTTTAACCCTAAATTTTCTGAGCCTGAGGGCTCTCTATTAAAAAGAGATAGGACCTTACATGAGATCATCATTACAATCCATAATCATGACCATCCATTCATTACCGTCATTATTATTCGACGTTTAAGATTTCTTTTTGAGTATTTCGGTTCTCATTTCAGTACATTAGTGAATTTTGACTTTATAAACTAAAGTAAGGGTTTATTAACTTGATAACACTGGAAGAAAGAAATGTAACATTTTTATTTATTACAAAAATTACTTTCTTACTTGAAAAGAAACTCAACAAGCATGGGAAATTTTCTATCATTCAAAGCTGAAGTGCAGAAATTATGCACAAATTTGAATGTTTATCAAAATTAAAGGAAACTCCAAAAGCTTTTTGTAGAATAATATAAAATCTAGAGAAATGGTGAGCATTTAATAACAACCCAGTGACATTTCAATAAGTATGGGAGAGGCTTTGTCATAATAAAAGTATGGTTTTCTCACTCTCTACCTCAAATGTCCTGCCCTGTTTTGTCCCAGCATGAAGTTTTAGTTTATGCGTTCTCACAGAGGCCTGAAACTGTTACTTACTTGTTATAAACCGTCTCAGATTTCACTGCTGTGGGTTAATCTGTAGGTTCTGATTGACATCCCTGACTGTCTCTCACACTCACTATGCAGCTCACATGTAACTGCCACCTGAAGGGCAAGGTAGACTATCGTTTTCACTTTGATCTGTATTCACAACTAAAAAGTAATTCCTTAGATATAATTGTGAACCGATTACATACAGAAGAAATTATTATTCAAGTTTAAATGCCATATATATTTATATATATATACACACACACACACACACGTGTGTGAATATATATGTAAGTATATATGTCATTTTTCTTTCCACAGCATTGCTGGCACATTGCTGTCAGGACACCCATCTGGAATTGAGATTCCACAGCAGACTTTTCTCATCAAAGTATTTATTCACTATTTCATGTCATAATTCCTAGAAGTAATGTACTACTGATAGCTCTTGAATTTACTCTGCCAGTAGACTGCCTCCTTAAAAAAATTTTTATTCCTGTGCAGGTGGAGATTAGCATACGAAAAATGCTTTTAATTTGTCCACTCTTGGACTTACCTATCTGTCAAACCCATACATGTGACAGCAGTTGGGTTCAACTTATCTCTACCACCTCAATAGAAGGTTTTAAATAGTGCAGGGGCTGTTAGTTATTTGTAAGCTGAGTTTATTTAACACCCTTTCTCAAAAACAAACCAAATAAAATAAATAGACACCAAACTGTTGGTTCCGTTTCTGAATATCAGAAACAAAGATGATCATGTCCAAGGATCTGTAAAAACTGACTTCCTTCTGACATAAGGAAATAAAACAGCCAGTGCAAACTGTTTCTTCATATCTACTTCTCGAGATCTGGTGGTTCTTTCAGTGTGGAACTTAGTTTAAGTATTGCTCCTGTGTAATAATATTTCACACTGGCTATTTTTTCTACTACTTATCTTTTTTTTTTTTCCTTGTGAAATTTAACCTGCCTAATTTTGTAGTTCTCATTTGCACATTTGATTTGTGTAAACTACAGCACCAAAGGCTTTAGGGAATTAATTGAAATGAGATGCCCAATGGTGGCATGGCTGTGGATCTATTATGGCTTCATGCTTCACTAAATGACAGGATTCCCACAGGGCAGTACCTATCATGAAGTGGGTCTCAAGGGGTTAACATGGGCTGAGTCTCAAAATTGACTTGAAGCTCAGCACACCTACTCACTTAAAAAGAAGGAGCAGTAAATATGTGCATGCAAATTCGATTTCAAAGGACACTTAAGTGATGGTGGAAAAGTAGAATGCTCTTTCTCATCTTTCAAACTAGAAGATCAAGAACACTGGGCACCTTGCACTCTTCAAAGGGACTGAGCTGAGGGCAGCACCTGAAACAACTTTTCCCTACCACCTACAGCCCTGAGACTGGAACAGGAAGAAACTTCTCATAGGAAAATAAACTAGCTCAGGCTTTTCCCAATTAGCTTACTTCTCTATATTTTTATTGTTTCACTAAGTTCCTGGGTATTCAGCTTTTGCAATTCAGAAGATGCTCCCAAAATTCTACAATTTTATGTACTGAAAATAAATATTCCTTATTATGTTAATCAGATGCCCTAATGAAAGGGCAAGCATGGAGGTTCCATGTTTCATGTATCACTTGCTGATTTCGCACTGCCTTTACATCGTCCAAATTCTCCTGTTTTGAACAGTGAGTGGACAACAGCCAAATGCAAACTTAATCTATTCTGATCATTTAAAAACACTCATGGGGCAATGAAACAAAATTTGTATATTATCTATTATCTCAAATAAATATTGTCCTTAATAATAAACTGTCTGGTAGATGTATGAAACCTGTTCACTCTCCTATTGATGTTTTACTGGCAATAAGAGCTAAGGCCCTACCCTATTTTAAATTTAACTCTATGAAAATGGGCACTACCCAAGAAAATGCTAGCACAATTCCAGATAAAATATAATGTTGCGAGGCTGAAAAGTGCATGCAAAGCAAGCTGCATTATTAGAATGTTTAAATATTAATTATACCGCTGTGTAGTAAAGATGATCAAGTATGAGTGTCAACTAATTTTCTAAAAGCTGCAACATTTACTTTCATCTAAACTTCCTTTGTTAAAGTAAAACTAAAAGCCCAGCAAGTTTAGTCTACTTGAGTGTGTTTATTTTTATTGGTTTCTGCATAATTTTTTTTCTACCATAAACTAACTTTAACCCCTTTTCTGTAATCTCTGCCAGTATAACTCCAACAGCACATCATAAAATTCCTATAATTCTTCAAAGCCACGGAGTTGGAAAGGAAAGGCTTGGGCACTTTGTAACAAACGCCAGCTATAAGCTTCAGCCAATTACATTTAACTCTTACAAACCCTCTTTTTGTGTGTGTGGATAAACTTACAGATTTATGCTCTATGGTCACTTTCATTTCCATTGTAAGTATTCTTCAGCTGCTTTTGAGTTTGAAGCCTGCTCCATTTCGTGTGAATACCGTGGTGGAGGTAGCACCTAGCTCTAACAGCTCAGGAGGCTAGGCTGACAGATGGGGAGACAGATGTACAGAACCATGTAAAATCAGAGAGACTTATTACCTTACAAGGAAGCCTCTGCTGATGGAGATGAGGCGGCCTGAAAAGTGGGCATTTCCAATAAACTGTGATGAAGGGGTTAAGCGCAATCACTGTCACTTTCCCTGTCTCTTTTCCTAGAATCTATTGCTTTTCTTTAATGCTTAAAACAACTACTAGAATCAGGCAGGAGCATTCTTAGGTAGAGACAAAGGAAGAGCATGTGTGTGAAGGAGACGCTCGGGTTTCATCCCGTCACCCATGGATGCCCAGCCAGGGTTTCCCACCTGAGACAGATTGCGACGCATGTTCGGCTCACTCATGCACAAGAAGCAATACACAAGTTCAGTGTAAAGCCACTTTAAAAGCTCATCGGGTGCATACTTTACTTGTACAAAATACCTTATTCATGACGGAGCAGTGAGGGCCTAGGTAATTACTTGAATCAAGGTGGCCTCAGAAGTGTTTAAATCTACAAGGACACTTAAAGCATGAATAATGCAAAATAATTTGCATCTAAATTTTTTAAGTGTTCTTTATTCAAAAACTAAAATGCAGTTCCGATTAAAGTTTGATGAGTGAAAGCTGAGCACTTCGTACCCACTGTGAAATGTCTCCTATATGTGGAAATTATTTCAGACAGTGGTGAAGGGACAAAAGAGTTGTATATGTGTGTGTGTGTGCGCGCGTGTGTTTTAATTTAAATTGTGATTAAGTTGCATTTCTAAGCCTAACTTTCTTTAGGTTTTGGGGTGGCTACCAAGTTAATTCCTGAGCTTGTTTATCAGGTACAAGTCCAAATTTCAATCCAGCCCTTTAGGAAACACAATGAAAACACTTTCTTAGGCCCAGTAATTTGCCAAACAAAATAGCATTTGTATTCAACGCCAATGCAATGAAACTTTCTGTTTCTCTCACCTACATTTTTAAATTCAAATTATTCTTTCTTTGAAATCACTAGATGCAAAATATCTATGCTCTCTGTTACTGCTAAAGTTTAGAACACTCTATTTCATTTTCTTGATATTATATTTACACTCCTGTGTGAATATACATTATCTACTATGTCACTGGGAAATCTGTAGTGTAAAGCTAAGAAGTATCAATATGTTAGCCTATGTTTTTAGGAAAAAAAGATTGAAAAGCTAAAAATCAATTGAAGAACCCAAAGGCAACTTTGTTACAGTAATGTATAAAAATGTTTACCATTACCTTTGAATAACTTTTCTTCATCTGGTTTTCTAAAGTAGAACATATTAAAGATTATTTCAGATGAGTGCTATAATAAAATCAAACACCATTTCCAACTTATACATGTTTTTGTCAGGGATTGAAAAACAAAGTAAATCATAGTTTGAAAATAATTTTTACTTTTCTTTTGCTAAATTTTTATAATCTCTTACCACTTGGGCTGCATTACCATTCCTGGAATTTCACAATGCTTGCATTTCATTTGAACTTGTGAGTATTTGAGAAACCACAATTCAAGAAACTGCCATTGTTTCCCCGGATTCTTTTGCCATGTGTTAGAGAGCGCTCCTGGCCCTTCTCTTCTACCTGAGATACCAGTAAAGCTCAATTAGAAACTAGGCCTTTCTTGTCTAGTTCACAGGCACCCCTCACAGCTGTGTGGAGGTGGCCTGCTGGAATGCAGGGAGAAAAGGCGGTGCAGGTCCTGCCAGGCTAGCAGTAGGCCTGACCTTGCAAGTGAATTTTCAAGGTAGGCCACTCTGCAATCCGCAGCACCTAAACTTTAAAGGCCCTTGCAAAGGGAAATTATTCTCCTGCTGTAGCCCTTATAAAGTATAAAGACTCCCAATTTATGGCATGCTCCAAAGCAGGCTTCTACTTTATTGGAATTTTAGATGAGTGTGTTTGCCATACTCTTAGTGAGGGTGTATGCTACTTTTCTTTTGGGGGGGGGGTTGGATTTTGAACAATGAAAACATTTTTAAACTCATTGAACAAAGATTTCCCCAGCAACAGACCCCCTGCTCAGCAGGTCACCTATCTTTGCGACAGTTTTTCTTTTCCCACGCTAACCCCAGGGCTCATTTGCATAAGGTCTCTGTTGTGACAATTAGTTTCAGGTGAGCTGATTTCTATGCAGCTTGCCCAAGACGATGCACAAGCCCCGGGCCTCCCTGATCCTGGTCCTAATTGCGACTGACTGGCACCAGACACAATCATCCTCTTGATTCAGCAAATTGTCCTGCTAGTAGCTTGTTGTGACCCCGCAAAGCACAAATCATATCATGTCAGTCCAGCCTAGTAAACAACGAATAAAATACACTCTGAATGAGCATGATAATGTCTTTTCCGTATTTTAGCCATAGTTGACTAAATAAATGCAAAGGAAAGCAATGGTCTTTTACTTGATTTGATTTCTGCTTGGGAGTAGGATTATGGCTCCTCATAAAAACTTTTTAGAAAATAGGACGGCCCCCATATTTAAATTCCATGGTTCCATAGCCCCGTCACCTGGGAGAAAGTCCCCAGGTAAAATAACTGGCTGCTTTCAAATTTCTCTTAGCTTTGTTGTTGTGGAAATAAGTAATATGCTCTTTCATCATCTGTGAAGCTACAGGGTACATCAATATGCACATTAGTAGGGTTCCCAGTAGTCCCTACTAGACAGAAAAGCATTTGGAGCCAATGAAATTTCACATCTCTGCATAGCAACCCAAGTTAGGAAAGAACTTTTCTTAACTCTAGGAAGCAAGTGGGAAACAAAGATGAGTGACTTAGCATTACAAGAATGTTTAAGGACAATTGTTCTTAAAATGTTGCTTGGCCCTACTCTGTTCGCAATTCTTAACTTAGCTGTATTACGCTATAAGTGGCAGCTCCCTTATAAATTCTTTCTTCCCTGATAGGAATGCTGTCTGCCATCCTGTCACCTTACTTAGCCACCTACCTGTCATCTCTATTTTCTCTCTATACTAAAAGTTAAAAAAAAAAAAAAAAAGGACAAGGCTAATAAATGTTCCCAACGTTATTTGGCTAGTTTTCCTACTCATATAAAATAGGCATCGTCACCACTGTGATATTTTGTTTCTTTTTTTAAAGGTGATTGCATATAAGCATCTGCTTTCATGATATGAAAGATAGTCATTCACATTCTACTTTCTCTAGAAGTAGAAAAGATTTTCATACAGATAGCTACTTTTAAGAATTTTGTATCTTGCTTCAATCTGTTTTTTTTCTAATAATTATAGCATTATTTGTTAGTACCACAATACATTGATCTTGTTTTTCTTTCCAGGCACCTACACCTTTGAGTTGAAGATCATAGACGAAGGCCAGCATTTATAGAGGAAAAGAGAAGAAAGAGGAGAAAGGAAGAGGAAAGAAAGGAAGGAGGAAAAGGTTAAATTTATTATTGAAGAGAACTAATTGCTTTGGGTTCTTATGAAAAAATGTTTGCATTTGTGGCAGAGGGATTGTCTACCACCTTCAGTAAATTAACTCTCTCTGTTCCCTGACCTCAAGTGTGCCCCGGGTTACACAGCCCACTCCAGAGGGCTGCATGCTGTATGTGGCCTGAGCACATGGCCCGAGCACATGGCCAGGGTGTGACTGAAAGTACACAATTCTCATTTCCTCCTGTTTCTTGTGCCTGTTATGACTTTTAACCCCATTTTTACAGCAACATGGAAATTGTATTACTAAAGTCATTATATTAACTCAATTGAAAAGGTAGACTAGAAATAGTTGGGGAAGGGAGACTTCTAAATTCTAGAGCCCCAAGGGGTACACTTTTAGAACATTAAGGGCAAGGAAGTATTTTAATCTAGATAAATGAGTATACACAGTATCAAGGTAAAGAATTATTGAGGAGCCTACACAACTTGATTATAAAATAGAATCTACAAAGTATCTTTGATGTGAAAAATCTGTAAATCAAACTTTTTGAAAACTCAAGTGATCTTCAGTACAAGCAATGTAAATTAATATCTCGAGTATGTTTTGCCATAAATGTGTGCACATGAGTTACTTTATATGAATTATGAATTTGTTGAAAGAACAGTTTCAAAAATGATGATTACCTCTGGCCCCATTCTTACATGCCACTATAGTGCGTCATCCTTCAGACAGATAACCATCAAGTTTACCTCCCCTTTTGAAACATTTCTAAAGTAAAAAATTGCTCATCCTTGTACTTTTCCATGTGAATTTATTATAATAGTATAATAGTGTTATAGAAAAATGAGAAATAAGGGAGAGGATCCGGTTTTAGAAAAGGGACGCCAATACCCATATGCTTAAATGAATAATTCCAACAGAATGCCTCATTCCTTTCAATGCTGTACGCTCCATAACTTTGATTTGCTATTTTCTCTTTCCCCTAGTTTCCCCCCTTCTCCCTGTTCATTTTCTCTTTTTGCAGAATGTAACCTCTTGCTTTCTCACCTTGCTGGGGTGGGTTCCATCCAAATACATCTTAAGGTTTCTTTTTATTTGCAGGTTCCCTGGAGAAGAGCTTCTCTGTCTACATCACTGCAGTGTGCGGCGGTCCCCGTCATGATCTTTCCTGACGCATTTCGTTTTTCACCTCCACCTACCATAGGTTCTCATCTCATTCTACTTTCCACCCATGCCTTCTTTCCTTTTAATATCATTTCTCTTCCTCTCCATTGACATCCAAAGATTTCTCTGACTAATTTTTATTCTTTCGTTCTAACCATGTTAATTTCCTTTCTCATAATCCAAATGTGTTGAGCCTGTCGTCATGGGGTGTTGTGACAAAAATTGACTTTCCTCTCAATGTCTGAATCCCTTAAAACATCCCTTTCAGTGTTTCACATTTACCATCAACCTCTCTCAAGTCTTTGCTCAGATTTCTGGTCTGAAGGTTTTTCTTCCACACTTCCTAATTGTTACTTCCTCTCCAGTGTTTCCCATTTCTCCCCTACCTCTGTCCTAAAAGGTTTCACTTCTTAAATTACTATGGAGTCTTCTTGCTGTTTATTTCTCTTCATATTTCTGATATTTCTCTTTTTTCAATGGTTCTATCTTCTACCTTTTTACTTTTACAGTTAGACTCTTCCCTCACCACCTTATTTTTCCAGAAACCTCTACCTGCCTATTTTATGACATTTTATTACCCCTCCTCCATTTGTCTATATCATTATTCCTTGCACTATGCTTCCATGGATTGTGTTTTTATATGTGGAGGGTGCTTTTATATATCTGTTAGCTTCCCTTAATAAAAATCCAGCATTCACTTAAGAATAGTTACCAAAAAAGATTCTTCATTCAATTTAGAAAACATTGAGACAATTCTCATTTCATGAGACAATTCCCATTTAACCTCTCAATTCTTGTTCATGACAGAGAGAGAGAAAAAGTCAGTGTTTAGGTAAGACACACACACACACACACACACACACACACACACACACCCTAAGACACTGGAAGCATAGTGATGGCATGGAAAACATTAAATATGAAGCCAAAAGCTGTAGATTTGAATCCCGGCTCTTTTTCATATTAAGCAAGTAATAGGCCAATTTTCCAATAGTCACCCAACTTTTCTGGGTCTCAGACTCCTCAATTGTATTAAATGTCTTCTCTGTCTAGCTCCTACAATGATTGCAAAGATCAAATGAGATATTTTTGTCAATGCACCTTGTACAATATTAAACACTCTATAACCATGAGTTGCAAATGTTACCTTTTGTGTTAAAGTGGATACATTTGGAAATATGGTTTATAAAAATATAACTTTTAAAATCAATGTACTTCCTTTACTTTTGAAGAAGATCAAACAGTTCCCAGGCCAATATAATTTGCTTGCAATTACAAGAACAGAAAAAGTTCATGATCTCAATATTCATGAAGATGTTAGTTTAGAGTGGGAGATGTGAAAAAATGTTAACTGAAGGGCCTTGTATTATTTGCTTTGGGTTTTAAAGAATCTACTTTTGGATAATTTGCAAAATACACAGTTTGCTGTGTAGGTAATAATGAGTCAGGGGCCAAACCATCTTTCTTGTAACCACGTCAAAGGCTATTCCTGCCTCCCATTATCAAATTTCAAAGTCAGCATTTGTTCTAAATGGGGCTGATTTATTTGGCCTAAGATAGTTCCAACTTCTACCTGATGCTGATTGTATACACAAATACCTTAGCATTCTGCCGTGAATATAGAAACCACTATGGATTAAGTATACTTCTTATGGTCAAGCAAATCATATTTGGAATTCTAAAACTAGAGTTTCAAAGGAGTCTTGGAGAGAATTGGGGTCCCACACTCAAAAGTCTACACAGGCCATGCAGGTGAGGGAAGTTGATGATTTTTCTTACGGAACTCAAAGTTGTTCCCACGTGGTCTTTCCATGCAGCTATGTGGGCGCAAGGCACCAGATCATCTGAGTTCTCCAGGGGAGCTGGAAATCTGGATTTGTGTGTGTGTGTGTGTGTGTGTGTGTGTGAAATAGCCCAATTTTTAAATATTGGCAACCAATTCAAGTGTGTTTAAAATACTGTGTGGGCCAATTCAAACACATCTGTCAGCCACCAGTTTGCAACCTCTGTCCAGTCCCTGCATTTTATCATTAGGGATGTGAGGCCCAGAGAGGTTAAGGATGTATCCAAGGCCATGCTGAGATTGGAAGGCAGGACTGGGTGGGCCAGGTGTCCAAACTTCCTGAATCAAGTGTGTAGGACTCTTCTTGTTATACCGAGTCATGATCCCAGATCTTCACAGACGGTCAGCCCACTCTGATGGAAACTAGTGGAAGACACATTGTCTGATCAGGAATGGCTTCTTCTGCATTTTTCCCACCCAAACCTTTTCCTATTTGCCATGGCCACTGCTTGTGAAGCTAAAGGTGGTGAAGGCAGAGATAGGCAATGGGGCCAGGAGCATTTGCCTTTCAGTTCTTTCCTGGCAACCTTCCTGTCTTCTCCTCCACTGACTCTTCCTTCTCATCACCCTCTCTATGATGCCAAAATAGGCTTAGTGGAATGCGACTGAAGTGGGAACCCATTTATTGCCAGGGGAATGTCAGTACACGGTGGAACATTTCCTGAACTATCTGCCCAGCCTGTACAGAAATTATGAAAAT
Organism: Papio anubis; assembly: GCF_008728515.1. NCBI lineage: Eukaryota > Metazoa > Chordata > Mammalia > Primates > Cercopithecidae > Papio > Papio anubis. The sequence goes on from NC_044985.1 coordinate 28,358,315, forward strand.
GAAACACCTCACCTAAAAAGCAACTGTCAAAAAACACAGGAGCAGTAAAACCAAAGAACGTGGAGTTCAGAACATGCAGCTCCATAGTCTAGTAACTCACCATCCAGGCGTACTGGACTTTCTGGTCCTGACTCCCTTCACTCTTGGCATACATGGCAATTATAACCTGGCCCTTCAGAGTAAAGAGTCACTTAGCATGAAAATAAGACTATGGATCTTGGGGCCACAATATCAAAACCAATAAATATAATTAACATACAAAACTGCATCTTGTCCCTGATTTGGAGTCAAAAGGCTGGAGTTCAAATCCTGGTTCTGTCAGCTCTGTTTCAATCTCTACCCAATGGGAAAAGCCTGTGGGTGAGTATAGTTGAAATCCTGGTCCCTTCCAAGTTCTAAAATTATATGAATGCTCTCTAGGGAAAATGATTTAGAAAATTAAATATAAATGCCAGATTATGCAATGATTTTAAAATAGAAAAGGATGTATAGGTAAATGCTAATTAGTATTATCATTTAATTCCAAAAATCAAAATTTTTAGAAATTTGGGTTGGGGTATTTTTTTTAGAAGCAAAAAATCTGCAGGGATTATTTTTAAAAAATATATTTGGGCTAGATGAAATACGTGTCCTCACTTACCTATGCTAGTGTTTGGATGAGCAGAAACATTTACATACTTGGAAAACTAAGGAGTTGGGGAGTTATTTCTTTATGCCATAAACTGTTTCAAGAAGCCATAACATCAGCCATCCAATGCTGCCTTCTCTCTTCCTTTTCTTTTATTTATTTATTTTTGCAACAGAGTGTGTCATTGTCACCTGAGCTGGGGTGCAATGGTGCAATCTCAGCTCACTGCAACCTCTGCCTCCGGATTCAAGCAGTTCTCCTGCCTCAGCCTCCCGAGTAACTGGGATTACAGGCACTCGCCACCATGTCCGGCTAATTTTTGTATTTTTAGTAGAGACGGAGTTTCACCATGTTGGCCAGACTGGTCTCGAACTCCTGACCTCAGGCAATCCACCCGTCTAGGTCTCCCAAAGTGCTGGGATTACAGGTGTGAGCCACTGCACCTGGCCTCTCTCTTCCTTTTCTTCTTAGGTTAAGAAAGTAAAAAGGAATCAGTGATTTAAACCATCTCCTTAGATATAAGAGATACTTTTGAGTTTAGTGTTATTCGCCAAAACCTCTGCATTTTTCAGGCTTCAGTTTATTTTATACCAATAGAGACATATATTTTTACCTATGAGATGAGTGATACTTTAGATGAATCCAGAAATCTGTTAAGTGTGAGGTGCCTGACCTGAGTTTACAAAACTTTTATATTTGGCTGAAAAGCACTCTTGCAAACAAAAACAAACACATCTTTTCTTGAAAAGATTCCTTCATTGTATTTGTATCTCTCCTCTGACTAAATTGTTCACTTTGATCACAAAAATGTATATTTCTACATTTTTTGGTCTAATTGAAAAAATAGGTAATTCAACGAAAATGGAGAAAGAAAATGTCAAATAAGGTACTAGAAGGTTTTTTTTTTGTTTTTTTTTTTTTAAGAAAGAATATAATGTACTTTACTCAATTGCGTTTTCATAAAATAAAAGAATGGTCATTCAAGTGGAACTCGGCAATTAATTTTATCCTCTCCTTATTTCCATGTGTACTCTTTTTAAAACTAAGACCACCTTGATCATGGTTTTGATTACAAATCTCGAAAACAATTATGGAAATGATCTTTAATATAATAATATATTTTACTGAAATGTCTCAGCTTTTTCATTCCAACAACTGAAACAGAGACAATTCTTTGCATGTTGAAATGTGTAATTATCATGTATCCAAAAGGGAGGGTGTAATTTTCACATCTGATTACAAGGGAAGGGTGTAAGTGAAGCTGCCTGGGTAAACTTACACTTGTTTACAAAGAGCAGTACCTTTGATATAAAAAACTCAAAACATGCAAAACACTGGGAAAAAATCAAGATTAACAAGCACAAAACTAAACAAAAACTTAAGAATTTTTCTTGGTCCCGTTACAAAAATAAAGTCAATTCTTCTGAACTTGTATTGGTCTACATATTTCTGATGATTCTGGGGCTCGAACATTATTTTATTTTGCAAGCGTATTGGTGATGGCATTAGTAAATGTTAGGAAGCTCAAACACTGCACTTAATTTGATAGGAAACGTCAAATCCTTATTATGCATATAAACTTATGTGATCAGTTTAAACTAGAAAACGATTTTCATCTCAATAGAACACACTTCTCCTAAATTCAACATCATTGCTTGCAAGATGTACGTTTTTGATGTTTTTATCTCTCTGCTATTTTTTTTAACTTCTGATTTACCTTTGATAAGATCAACTTCTGCTCATGTGAACTTAAGTTTTGAACATGCAGGAAGATATGCTATCAAGGAAAGTCCGTGTTGTGATGGTAGCTATCACTCAGCATGAAGATTAAAGATAGGTACAAGGGCCCACAACAGGTAGGAAAAAGAAACTGCCCCAACAGCCAGCACATATCAGGAACAATTTTGAATGATACATACTTATGATTGCTAAGTGATTGTGGTAGATTTTTGAAAAGCTTAAAAAGATTGACACTGAATATTAAGTTTGCTTGCCATAAAACAGGCAAAAAAAAAAAAAAAAAAAAAAAAAGAGGGGGGAGAAGAGAAAAAGGCAAAGGTAAAGAAATCGATTGAGGAATAGAAGATACAAACTTATTCACACTAAAAGGGATCCACTAGAAAGTATTCAGTTATCTATTTAACTTTACAATTATATAGAAAGCAATCAATTTGTTAGAAAGCTATTAGGTTTTCAAATGCAGTATCAATGGCAAAGCTGATTTTGGTATACTTTAAAAATCAGATTGGTTTTTGTTTTTGTTTTTTGTAATGTGCTAAAACAAATTTGACAAGTAAGATCTCTGAAAAAGAATTCAAGCTACCAAATGATTAAAATTTAAGGATAATTACGGTAAAAAGTTATTCTGTGAAAAAGAACTAGGGTCTGCATTCTTTATTACCTTAAAGCATTTCAGCAATACTCAAAGTTGAACTTTTATAAAATCTTAAGCTTTTTTTCTTTATATAGGATTTCACTGTGAGCCGTACATGCTGTTTTCCATTATATCAAAAAGCAAAACACCTGACACGAATCTCCTTCCCCTTCTACTTCAGTGGGGGTGTCTGAGATGTTGTCTCCATGAACGCGTGGGAGATGACACGGATGTGTCTAAAGCCAGAGGAGCTTTGGAGGACAGCGGCAGTTTCCAGGTAGTTCAGAGGCCCACCCAGCTTCACATATCTGTGTCCACAGCATACCAATCAATGCTTAGTGCACAGCACATTTTTCACTGTGTTGTTAGAGTACATTTGCTTATATTTTGCACAATTTTAATTTAACCATATTGATCAAACTGAACACTCAATAAGACCCTAGGCACCTTAGGCTTATTAAAATTAGTCAACATGGAGCAAGTGAGCTAAGGAAGTAATGGAAACTGTTTGGAGATTTAAATACAGTGGAACCCACTTAAATAAATACCTGTTAATGAAATAAATCTATTAAATGAATTTATTTTCTCTGAACCAAATCAAAACACATAGAGTAATACTCAAGAGGACCTTTACATGAATACTGCTTAAATGAATAAGCATCTTAAATGGACATGTTTCTCTTAAAAGGCAAATAGTACTTTCATGTTCTCTAAGTTTAATTAAAGGAAGAAAATTCATGGTGACTTTTTTTTTTTTTGATGTATTGTCATTCTTTGGAATTAAGCAGGAAAAAGTGCTTAAATAACACTTTAAATGCTATAAATATTATTTTTTTAGGATAATTGCTCGTGTGTGTGTGTGTGTGTGAGAGAGAGAGATGGGCATTGGCTCGTGGAAGACAAACTCTTGAAACAACTGAACTCATCCATCTGTCAGGCATCTCACCCATGGTAAGTGAAATTAGAAAAACATTAAAGTTTCTAAACTGCCTGCCACAATCCTATGTGACAGAGAAATGGACTGGTTACTTTTAACATATAGTTTATTTGCCTCTTTAGAAAGTATTGTTCTTTCTCCAGCATGGTTGATTAAAAGCATCAACTCCCTTGATCTAATGATGATTTGTAATAAGAGGCTCCTTTGCACATACTGGGTGCTCAAAATAATGTTTTTTAAAAAGCAAGAATGTTCTTTTTTATTGTGATAAAACACACAAGATGAAATGTACTCTATTATTGTTAACTATGTGTGTATCGTTGTTCAGCATATCTCTAGAATTTACACTAGTGCTGTTTAACATAAAGTTGATGTTGAGCCACATCTTTCACTGACCAGTCCCTCTTTTCTCAGAAGGGGTGACCTATGGTGGTATGTTATTACCATGAAAGAAAAAATGCAGCACACGTTGAAGTCTTAAAGTAATAATATCTTTTTAAATACAGTGGGTACACAATCCACAGAGATTTTTTCAGACCCCCTTTATTTAGTGTTGCCTTTAGAGGGCCTTGTTTATTCATGTTTCTTTTCTTTTTTTTTTTTTTTTCCTCTGGCCTAATAAAAGATATTAGCTCTTTTCCCTAAGCAAAAACACGCCTATCATGAATCAGGCAACTAGTGGGAGACTGCTGGCCAGGTTTCACCCCACTAAAATTCTAATCTATACTTTGTCTTTTAGAATTAAGGAGAAAATGCATATCAGCAGAATCTCCTCGCTACTTTATTTCATTTATAAATTACGAGAATGATGCTATTATATATTATTAATTTCTGCTGTTCTCCAACTCTGCTGCAGCAGTGAGCTGCGGATGTTGGAACGGTGTAATTATGTTCTAGTAGGGTAGCCATCCGTTTCCTTTCAAAAATTTACAGGATTCTTAATCACGCTGCTCATTTGGGTGCGCAGCAGCGAGGATGGCGAAACACAAACAGGGCACGTTCGTTTACATAGGAACACCTGCTTAGCATGATAGCAGATGTCAGTCAGCAAGCAGAACACAAAAGGAAAAAAAATATCAACAACAGCAAACTCGAACCATTTTGATTTGGTGCAAGGAAATCTTTTCAGGACTGATGGCAACAGTGAACATTCCTTCTGAAACACAAGCAGAGGCTCTGAAATTCCCAAGTCTTGTTTGTGGTTAACATGTTGTCAGAGAGAAAGGCTGTTTTTGCCTCTTGTTGCTTTCTGGTATTGACTCTGAGTGTCTTTATTATTTGGGGGAATTACTAAAATTACCCTGCCTCAGTTTCCTGATCAGTAAGCAGACAATGGGTTGGGATATTCTAACTAAACACCTAGTTCCCTGAAAGTGATGATCATTAGAGGCAATGCAATGGTAAGAGCATGACTCTCCCCAGACATAGTTCAGATCCCACCACTGTCACTTAGTGGTTGCATGACATCAGTCAAGTTATTTAACTTTGCTAAGCCACAGTTTCCTGATTTGTCACATCTGCTGAGAAAATTAAATGAGATAATGTATACAAATGCCTGCCACATAATAATGATATAATAAATGGTAGCTGTACTATTATTATTAATATCACCACTGTCATTTTCATTATTATTTGGATCCTCACAGAACCTTTCCTACTCTACATATTATTTATTAAAAGTCTGGAATGACTACCAAGAAATCTCTTGCAGAGATCATGATAAAATGTGGTATTTTTGACGTGTAGAGTTCTACAATGTTATTACAACGATACTTACTACTAACACTACTGTTATTTTGTAGTTAGAGATCCTGCCATCATTTCTGGGATTTATATCTGAGCCATGAAAAAAGTTTTCTGGGCCGTACTCTGCCTAAAAAGAGCCTCAGTGAAAGTGAAGTGCTTTCTGCAACTTTGACACAATAAAATGAAGCTACGGAAAGGAAAAAATGACAAGTTCATCATCTTCCTATGTCCACTTCACCCTTACACTTCTCGCACTCGTTTTTTAAGGGCTTTTCAGACTACACTGGTATTTCCCATTCTCTTTCTTTTCCCAAAATGGTTAAAATTCAAAATGGAAAACAGCTATCACACATGGGCAATGACTAATTTTCCTAAGGAATTTTAGTATTCGGAATGTGTCTGCTTGTGCAGGCCTGTGCGATAAAGGCTCCCTGAGTATGCATTGACTTGATACCCAGTAATGGCTGCTAAGGAGCCGTTATGTAGTGCCGTGTCAATGATCCGTGCGCTGAGGACTCCCCGAGTACGCATTGACACGATAGACCGGAACGGCTCAGAAGAAGCTGTTATGGTCTATCATGCCAATGATGTGCGGATATTGGCAGGGCCTCTGGCCCTTCTGTGGAAACTATGGAGTCTCTGAAGGAGTCGGGGTGGGCGCCATGTGGGCGCCATCAGTTGAGCCTAGCAGCAGTTCCATCTTCCCTTTGCCTTGGGTTTACTTCAGAAGAGTCAGCTCGGAAAAGTTGTCCAATTACTTCAGTGGTCCCAATGTCACACCACCAAAACGTGAGCAAAAGTGAAAGATATTCTTGCCACTTCGTCTTTCGTTTCTTCTCAAGAGAAAAACAGAAACCTAATATATTGTTAATGAAAAAAGGGGGCACAAAAGTGAAGGTAACATTTTGTCATATTTTTGTAAGTTTCAGATTATAAACATATCTTTTCTGCTTTAGGAATTTCATCGTGTACATGTAGATGTGCTGGGCAGACTTTTTGTTGTGGTGGTGGTGATTTTCAGAGATTGAAACATTTAATCCATGCAAAGAAAACTACCTTCTTTATATGTCCTCAGCAGTTAAATAGGTACTCAGAACTCAGCATATAGGAAATGGTTCAAAAAACCTTGGGAAGAGAAGTGCAAGTTCAAGAATAAAGTTTGGATTCACACATGCTTTACCAACTTAAGGCAGTAATTAATTCACTTATGGTATTTACATGCCCCTCTTCAGATACTTATGGAGAACATGGGAATTTTAAATTCACAATTCAGTGCAAGATTTAAAATGATCTTCATTAGAATTTGAAGCTATACTCTAAACTGCTTTATATACTACCAACAGGGAGCCTCATTATGTAGTACTATATTTGGACTACCTTCTTTACATTTTGTAGCTGTAGATTTTGAATGTATTTCTGGTATGCTTAAGCAGAATCAAACAAAGTGTTTTAATCAACTCTATTAACTAACCAATCCACACAGTTGCGTGGCAAACGTATAGTCAAGAGACCTTGTGCTTCTTCTTTTCTGATGTCTTGAAAGGATCAGGGGAGAAGAGAGATCTGAGATACCCAAGCACAGAATGGTGGCAAAGGATTGCAGAAATACCAAAGTGCTTCACTAAAAAAGATGATGGGAACAAAGAAACAGTCAGATTAAGCAGAAAATAGCTAAAATGATTGTGATTCTAAGTACAGAAGGTACTTCTGCATGCTCATTTCCTTGAGTAGAAAATAGCCCAATTTTCATAATGAAATTTGGAACAGGGGTAAGATATCTACCCATGGTATGTATTAAATGTTGATTGACTTGTTGACGGGCAGAAGGAGCTCACTAAATGCCAACCCAAAGTGAATGCTCAAGTGACAAAGAAGAGTGGAGGAAGGGGACAGAACATTAAACACCTACTATGTGCTTGGCGCTTTACCCATTACCAGTATTTCTTCACAACTGCCCTTTAACATGAGTATTATTATGAGAAGCAGAGATGCAGTTAGGCTGAATGACTTGCTACAGGTCTTATGGCTGGTATGAAAGTAGAAACCAAATTTGAGCCCAAATGTCCAAAGCCTACACTCTTTTGAGCACCCACACTGCCTCTCTGCCTCCCTGACTCCCAAGTCTCAAAGGTGTCATTGGGAAAGGCAGAAAGCCAGTTGATTTAAATACAAAAAAAAAAAAAAAAAAAAGCAACAACAACAACAACAAAAAAACAAACCCACCCAAGTATTCAAAATAACATAGCTGTCACAAAGTGAATTTCAAGAAATTATTAAGATAGTGTAGGGAATCTGACATAAAGTTACCCAAAGCTTTTTTCTAGATATGATAATGCATACTAAATCTTTACTATACCTGCTGTATTTATTATACCTTTGCTTTAACAAAACAATTTTTGTGTGTCATGGCCTGAGCTGAGATGGGCAAGACTGCCCTCAAGTCATTTACACATTTGTGGGGAGACAAATAGGAATCAGATATTTTAAGTGCTGTGACAAAAGTCATCTCAGAATATATTCTTTCAGGAATTTTTTTGGGGGGATGCTGTTTCTATAAGAAAAAGTACCATGTATATTTCCTGGAAAGGTAGAGGTAGAATAGCATGCCAATCACTATGACTATTTCTTTTTTCTTCTTTTTTAAAGTACTCTCCAAAGAGTAAAAAAGAAAAGGAATGAATATCTCAGGCTATGGTTATTGTTTCCTCTTTTCAAGAATGTTTCAGCAGGGCCCAGAAACTCAAGTACCTCTATCGTAGGGTTCCTGGCATCCTGATTAGTCACACCTTGAAACAGTCATAATCAGAATTTAGTGAGTGTTTTCTATGCTCCAGACACTGTCTTTAGATTTTGTGTAATACTCCCAAAGATTCTATAAAACAAATACTGCTCCCCATTTTTAAGCATTAAGAACCGAAGCTCAGAGTGGTTAAGAAACATACCCAGTGGCACACGGCATGGAGAGTAAATGGCAGAATCAGAATGTGGACACAAATTTGTTTGGGTCTGAATCCTGTGTTCTTTTCATTGTATCAAGTGTCTCGCCTCCTTGGGGAGGGAGGAGAACTGGGCTCCATTTGTTACAAGTGAATAGATCTAGAGATGTTATTGGAGCAGGAGTCTGGGTGGTGGAGATGCGAACATGAAACAGTGAAGCAGCTCGCCTTGCAGCCTCCAGCAGATAGCACATGGCAGGGTGTGTGGACCAATTCATAGGTTCTAACTTTCATCCTTAGTTGTGTAACCTCTTTGTGATATTAAAATAATATCTTAAATTCCCATCCCATTCACCTCTCTTATGGCTGTTGTCCAAATCCTATTATTTAGGAACTTAATAATTTTAAATAGCTTGGTCTTTTTAAATTGTCAAAAAGTCTAATAAAACAGGAATATTTCACACATGCACAGACCCAGTTCTGTGGGACACCCAAAGGCTAGCTCTTAAACTGTGTCCTATCATCAGTGAAGAAGTAAAATCTAGACTGTTGAAAAGCACAATGCAAATATGAATTCCAACGAATCCTTGACTGTACGACCTATGTGAAAATCACTATTCTGCTTATTATCTATATCTATTAATAGACTTCCATTGTAATGATAAGGCAGACGTTTCAATCCAATTGTTAGGTTGATAACTGACAAAATGTGAAATTATTGTTCTTTTTGGACAATGTAAATTCATTTCTGGAAAGGTACAAATCTCTAAGTTCATTTCCTTAAATTCTAGGGCCTTTAAGAAAGGTAGACAATGTAGGAATATGCAGCTGTAATTTTTTTTAAAGGCTACTGTTCCTTTAATGCCCAGCTGGTTCTGAGATGTAATAAAATTGACATATTGATTCCTTTGAATTTACAAATGCCTGTTTCATAAACTCCATCTCCAAAGCCTAGGCATCTTTAGAGCACTGTCATTTTTTTTCTCCAAATGGATCAATTATGTGCCCACGTAATCCTGTTACCTGTGAAATCCATGCATACTTCTCCCATTTGCTGCAGTTCCCAGGCGGACAAACTTGCATTATGTACGCATAAACAAACAACGCATTTTCCTGATATTAGAGATTGTTTTCAAAGTGAAAGGCAATCTCTGGGGTCCTTTACTCAGAAAAAGAAAAGAAAGAAAAAGCAAAAAGAAAGGAAAACCTGCCTATCTCTTCAAGAAGTAACCTTGGTGTATACACACACACATATACTATCTCTTGTCTACATATGTATTTATATTGACCACTCTGAACCTTTCATTTAAATCACACAGTTTTGCTATGTTCAGTCCTTGAACTGCTCAAGCAAGGAAATTCTTCATTTTAGTTAAACTAGTCTGTGCAGGTTTATCACATTTTTTATTGCTATTTTTTCTCCTTTGTTGATAATTAGTTATTTAAGGGCAAATCATTCCCAAGACACCTTGAAACAATTGAGAAATGAAAACCCAAAGTGAACTAGGTTATAAAGTTTGCAGCTGTCTTATGGAAAGAAAAGTCTTCAGTATTTTTCATTGCAGCACTTGACACTCTGGCTCTGAGTTTTCCTTAAACACACACAGAGTCCTTTATTGAAACAATTGTAGAAAACAAAAAGATTCTGCTTCTACTACATTAGGAGGGAAACGCCTCAGTGAACCAGGAGGCCTTTCCCATGTCTTAAATCAGCAACAGCAAATTGTCTTCTCATATAAGCATGTTTACATGTTCACATGTAGACATACCTACCAGGACAAAATGCAGAAAGAAAGCTTATGTGCGAATATATATGCCTGGACTGTGGCTATAGAATCCCCTGAAAATAACCCACAAGCAAACATGCTTTTGTCTATGTGTGAACTCTCTGTGTGAGCAAAGTACTGTGCATGTTCTGCACAGAGATATGAATTCTTGCTTCATTCTTTCAGCCTGTGCTGTATCTGATTTTCCTCACTTCACTGGGCACCCAGCAGTCCAGTTACACTGCACTTGCACTCTACAATTTGTCTCTAAGAGATTCCCCAAATCACAAAATGTCTTGTCTGCTGTCCAACGTGCTCCCCATATGCAGAAAAGCTGGTCTGAAAAATTGGGTTGTGCTTAGAGCCCTGTAGCCTGGCCCACCTCTGCCATTGTGCAGGAGTGGTTTTAAAGATAAATAGCTGCATGTTAACCAGATTTGACATGCTGTACAAAGGCAGGCACCTTTGGTCCCATGACACAGCCAAACAGAAAACACAACAAGCAAGGCTGGCAAAGATGTCGGACCTGAATAAAAGCACAACAATTTGTCACATAGTTGTTACAAAATGTTAGCAGCTTTAGGGCTTGCCATGGGATAGCAGAGATAAGTCAGTGTGGAGAATTTAGAAGTTTGAGAATTAGTGAGTCTTAGGCAATGGTAGAGTTAAATCAGAAAAGGGGGAAAACAGTTATCGCAAAAGGATTATTTTCATCTGCTTCCTCATAAGGCCGAAGAAGGCCTTAATGTCATGAATTAAATCAGCAAGACCAGTGTTCCAGGGTTTACCAAACTCCACTGTTTTGAAGGGTTGTATGTTAACCATCTCTTTCCAAACTCCCAAAGATGTAGCACATTCTAGGATTAGTTTCTTGAGGATCAACAACCATTTTTTATTTTCTTTTTCAAACTGACATAGTGATGAAAGAAAAAATAAATTTTAAGGATGAAACATTCTTACACCCCACTTAGTCTCACTATTCACTCAGGGAAACAGAATCAAACTGCCTCACTCCTTTTCAAATGCTGGGTTTTCTTTTCCAAATGTCCTTCTAGTCAATGATCATTATTGCCTGTGTTGCTTGTAATTCTAGAAATTCCATGATTACAGTAACATTTAACCGTAGACTTTCTTCCTGACTCCAGGCTCATGCCCTTTCTAAATCTTAATTTCCTCATCAGTAAAAATAGTATTAAAACAATAGTACCCATTTCACAGCATTATTGTCAGGGTGACATCCGATGACATAGGCAAAATTCTTAGCACAGTTCCTAGCACATTGATAAGTACTCAACAAACGTTAGATGATAATATCTTTCGTACAGTTGCCAGAGACATGCCACTGAAACGCAAATACGATCATGTCACTCTTCTTTAAAACATGGTTCGCAAGCTCACCATCACCTATTTACTGGATACAAGCCAAAAATACGGGATAGGAGATTCTTCTGCTCCCTGACCACCTTTGCAGACTCAAATCAAGCTCATCCTCTTTGCTCATGCCCTGTGTTTCAGACATCTCAGTTGGCTGACAATGCCTGCGCTGTTCACCCTTTCTCCTGGCTTGTACATGCCATCCTCTCAGCCTGGTGTGCCGTGCCCTCACTCGCTGGTGAAATCCATGTCGTATGACAACAGTCACGTCAAAAGTCACTTCTGCCATGAAGTCTCCCCTCACCACCTGCTCCCAGATCTAGTTGTGCCATCCTCTGTACTCTCTCTGTATTGGGTACAAAGTTCTTTGTGGCACTTACCACATTTTCATCAGATCTGAAACGCACCCCCATTTCCCACTAGACAGCAAGCTCCTCAGGGGCCCAGGCTCTAGCATCCATTTTTTGATCCATAGCCTCAGCTAGAGCCTGCACATAGTAGGTATGCAATTAATGCAAAATGAACAAATACTGTAATTTTCTGCTGACATACCACAGGAAGACCTAGAAAGGACCTGATGACATACTTTTCAATTATTGTGCGATGAGAAAAATTTTCTTTTTTTGCAATGCAAAGCTCTGATCACCCTCAGGAATAAAGGTGAAAGAAGCCCTGAGTAGAAAAAGAATATGTACATTTTTCTTTCATGAATCTGACATCAGCTTCAAAGAGGTGATGCTTATAATAATAGCAGAATGAATTGAGTTAAGCTCACATGGCAAACTTTGAAACAAAAAAGGACTTTAAAAATGTCAATCTTGTGCTGGGCTAGGCATGTAGTCCAGGCCTTTTCTGACAATCCCGATGACTCTGTAAGAGTACAGAGATGATACGTGGTGGAGGGAGCTTGTATAAAAAGACACTGTCAACATACATATATGCCATTCTCAACATATATATTATGTATATAAAATAGTATATAATATAATATATAATAAAAATATAGTGTAAATATATTATATATTTATATATAATATTTTATCTATATATTATATATAATATTATATATATAATATTATATATAATATTATATATAATATTTTATATATATATATATATATATATATAAAACCATTGGTGGCATCTCCCAAGTAACTCCACATTGCCCTGCTAAGCTCATAGGGCACTATGAACCAAATGTAAAGAGGTAAGATTTCTACTGCAAATATTTCAAGGGGTAGGAAGGTCCTGGCGCTCTATTGACATCTGTGATTCTCTAACCTTTGTGACCTCTTGTAAACTCAGAACCAGTGCAGCCTGGAGAACGTCATAATACCTCCTCCATCCCACCACTCTGCTGAAATTTGAGCCAAGCCCCATGTGGTTGCAGATCTTATGTTCACAGGTCCTGAAGGAAATCCAGGAAGGCATTCTTTGATGAAGTCTGCACCCACCCTCGCTGAAGGTATATGAAATCGTCATCATCACAGTTAGTGGGAGGCAAGAGCTGGTGAAAGGAGAGGGATCATGGAGGTGACTGGTGACCTTTCAGTTTCCCCCATTTAGAGGTCTCATTTTATTTCTACTTGTAATATTAAATGGGAAACATATTTAAATATGAAAGAAATGACGGCATGCCACTTGGAACAACCAGCTGAGCTGTCACCTCTAAGTTGCACTTTTCATTTGTGTCCTAAAAACGATCAGGAAGGGTCATAAGGGAAGGCCCAAAACTAGGCCTGAAATCAGAGGATAGAAAGATACTCCCAGAGATCCCTTGAGCCCAGGAATCTCAGGCTGCTGTGAGCTAGGATGGTGCCACTGCACTCTAGTCTGAACCACAGAGTGAGACCCTGTCTCTAAAAATGAATGAATGAATGAATAATGAATAAAGAAGACACTCCCAGAGATACAGTATTCCTTATTTTTCACCTCTCTCCCCAAAATGTCAGTGTTACCCAAAAACATAACTTCAGAGTGAAATGAAATTATTGATTTCTGCCTGAAACAGTAAAAAACACGTAGAATATTTTACATGAGAGAATTTGATTATCAGATTGATCTGCCACAATTAAATAAGCATATTCTTAGGATGAGTTTTATATGGAGAGATCATTTTGCAGAATGCCAAACGCAGAAGAGGATGCTCGAAAAGCCCCCCAAAGTCTCTTAACTCCAGTGATATCAAGCCAGATACTCAAACCCCATATTCTCAATTCATTACTAAAATATCTTAAATTCATATTGTTCAGAGAGTCAGAATAAGTACATGAAAGTTATATTTCTTCCGTTAAAAGATTTTAAAAGCCCAGTGGTTTAATAGTAAAAATATAGTATAAATAGAAATAATTTTTAACTCTTACCTAATCTATAAAATCCACTCGTGCCAATAGAATGCTTGAAATATATTAAGTTGATAGTGTAATGTTTTGTAGAAAGTTGCATCTTGTTGAAAGGAAAGATGACATTGAAAAACAGTTAATTTCTGGAAACATTTTTTTCTAGTGATAACTTTATTAACTGGTTTTAGATGTTTCTAGATGGAATAACAAAGTTGCAGTTCAAGATTCTGAGAAAAATATCGGCCTTATTATACATTTTCTGTTTCTTCCTTAAACTTTAAAATTTAATCTCAAGTATTTATTGGATTGGTTAATAGTCATTCTGTTTGTACTACCTATACCATGGAAAGATTTCCCTCCATGTCTCCATTTTATTGATGGGAGCATTTCACAGCCAAACAAATCTCCATTAGTCAGAAGTTCAGGTGTACAATTTTGACCCATGTAACAATTTTGGGCTTGCAATTTGTGTTGCTACATTTCTTAATCTAGGTCTAAAATATGTGCAGCATTGCTTTTAGAAAGTAAAAAACTGATGGATTGTGCCATCTATGGCAGCATTTGTTCAGCATTTGGTACAAATGGGAGAAAAAAGATACAGAATGCATGGATTGATTTTCAAATTACCTCAATATTTTGAAAACATTTTCACCTGCATGCTGAGAATGCTAAGAATGGCAAGGAAGGCAATTGTGCATTTGCACAGCCTCCACTGCATTCATTTATAAATTACCTCATCACTGACTGAAATTAACACTGATTCTTACAGGCAATTTCTCAATTTCCAATGCTAATTACATTTTTTTTACTTTTAAATTCTGTACCACCTGTTTTGGGCAAGACATCTTAGGCAGCGCGACCGCATTTAATCACAATTTTAATTAACCGCCCTGTAGATGTGAAAAAGAAGCAATTATAATGTAGATGAATGATGATTTTTCTGCATTAAATTGTTTTGTTTCCCTGGTATGTTGATTGTAACACAGCACACAAATACAGTAACTGTACAATTTTTTTCTATTGTAATTTAGTAATTGTTTTTGGAAAACCAGTTTGGGAATGAGTGACTTCATCTGTTTACAAATTGATTGATACTGTTCACTCACTGATTGCTGCGGCG
The DNA here is from genome assembly GCF_008728515.1 of Papio anubis. Taxonomy (NCBI): domain Eukaryota; kingdom Metazoa; phylum Chordata; class Mammalia; order Primates; family Cercopithecidae; genus Papio; species Papio anubis. The sequence continues at coordinate 28,373,538 of NC_044985.1, forward strand.
TATATTTTGGTATTGCACAGCCTAGCATAAAATATAATTAGAGATGCACAGGCTTTGCAGCACCATTTTGGAATCTGAAAATCAACTGTAACTGAAGTATGTTTTCCTTGAGCATACTAGTATCAGTTGGGGCTGATGAAATGATAATCAAAACAATGGGCTTTCCAATTCCACCACAGTAGAAACCCTTGGTTTCAATCTGATAGTCTAATATGGTAAGTTTATGAATTACTCTGTACTAGGCATGGGAGCTGGGGGCTGGCAAGTCTGAAGCTTGCACAACTCACTCAGATCTGTATCACAAGGAGCACACAAGTGAGGTAAAGAAACAATGATGAAAAATAAAGAGTTGCTGCTTTGGAAATGGAAGGATTGTTCCCGACACCCAGGCACAATGCACTGGTGTGCTGTAGCGCTAGGCCTATCTCATCTCTACACTATGATACAATAAGATCACATTCATGCTCCTGGCTTGCAGATACAGATCATTAAAGCTGTACCTCATTGCAGATAAATTCAAAGATCTTCTTTATACGAAGCAGAGCCTGTTCCTCACTCAGCTAGAAACTGGATGGGGGGGGGGGTAGTGGGGGGAAAGAGCCATCAGTACTTGTTTATGAAATCTTATGCTAACTGATAGCTGGAAGATCTACACTTACTATTCTCACATGAATTAGAGCCCTTCAGGAATACCCTAGCTTAATGTCACACCCACTCCCAATCTCAGGAACTTTCTCCATTAACACACTGCATTGGTGTTGTAGGGCTTGTGTCTCCCTCCAATCATCCAATGAGTTGTTCTGAAATGTGCTCATAGGCCATTTCTGCCAGCCTGGAAAAAAGGGGAAAAGGCCACGTAAGCAATTGTGGATGTTCAAAGGAAACTATTTATGAGACCTCTTCATCTCCTGCTTTGCTTCTTTTTACACTCTATTCCTTAGAAGATTCTAAAGTAGAACAGTTCATTAAAAGGTGAGAAGTCATGTTGGTCCTAGCCAATGATTTGTTACAAAACATAACTAGAATTATGGTTTCATTTAGAGCAATTTAAAGATAGAATGTTATGAGCTGATAGGACAAAGCAGTTAATATCAAGATGGGGGTTGGGGGTTGGGGCAGGAGGACTATTTGGATGGACTGCTGTTTGTCTCTTCCATAAACAGTTGCTAACAAAGTATTAATAGAAAACCCCAAACTGATGCCAAAATTCACTTCATATATTAAGTAAGAATCTGCCCCATTAATACATTAAAAGCTCTCTTCTTTTCCAGGTTGGAGATTACATGTCTAAATCTTGTTCATACCTATGGGATTGAACAAAATTTTCTCATGAAACTAAGAGAACAGGCCAGAGAGTCTTGCAATCTATGCTGTTAGCAAATGTCTTTCTCATGCCTGACGTTATACAAAACTAGCAATAAAGGCTTATTCTTTCCTAGCCACCCCTACCTGTATCACTCTTTCTGGCGGTGGGAATTATTTGGGATAAGTGAACATGGAGAAAAACTACCACTGAAAAGAAATGGGCAATTCATCTCAGTCACTGCTAAGAAAGCACACTTAGGGCAGGCAGAAATGTGGATGTGTTTTACCCTGGAGATTCCATTTCAGATTCTTAGTGCAGTCTCACCGGTTATTAGCAGCAGCAATACTTTTAGGCTGCTGAGTATTTTTCTCTCCTTTGCCACCTTCCTCACCTAACTCGTAACAGCTCTCAAGAAAGATGCTGTTTTATGAATGGAGGTAAAAATAACCTTGAATATCTCAAATTATAGCCTCTTTACATAATGAAAAGGGAGTATTCTGGCAGCAGATTTTTTTTTTTCATAAAGTTGTTCCAGCAATAATGCTTGTTTGGAAGTTTCTAAAAGTGGTAACATCTGTGCTCCTGCTGGCAGATGCCATCCCACCAACCTTTCTACGGGCGGTTTGTCTTTGAGAGAAAATAAAGTACCTGATCCCAGGCCTTAGTCAGTCTTAGCTCCCTGTATCTTCTCACTCTGACCCACTGCGCGTTCCTTCAAGCAGAGAGCTGCCTCCCATGGCTACCTCCTCAATATAAACTTGCTAACTAATCTCTTAGCAAACACTCGAAGCAAACCTGAAGAGTGGAAAGAGAGGCGGAGGGGGAACAAAAACCCAGCACAGATAAAGCTCAAGACACATTCAACGGGACGCTGGAATCTAAATTTAGTACCAAACTTAAGATTTCTTTGGATGGGTGAGCTGTTGCCTCTGGAACAGGGATTTTCATAACAATTATTTTATTTTCAAGTCTCGATCTTAATTCTTCTGCTATCTCTTAAATAGGGCTCACTTTAACATAAACTCCCTGGATTTTTTTTTTTCTGTCAGTGGTGATATGCCTACCCTTACAGGTATTTATAAATGCTTTCTTTTATTACTGATTATCTCTTTAATAATTTGTCACTTTAAAAAGTCTACTCTGACTGCACTATGTACACACAAGGTAACTCTTCCTTAGGAATTTATGTGACAATCCAGTGTTGGAAATAAATAATGACTTTCAACCAATGATCAAAGAAAAATAAATCTTTTATCCTAATAAGACTTTTAAAGACTGGAATCCCATTTTTAAATGGATAACAGCTAAGAGGCTACTGGCAATCTATTTATTTCCAAAGCTGTGTTTTAATGTTGGCTACACAGAAACTGGATGAGCAAATGGACCCTAGGGTCCTCCAAGTTAAAGCTTTTAAAATAAAGTTGGTATGTAGTATTTGAAAACATATTGTTCAGAATTTAAGTTTTAATATCTAGGAATAAACAGAGCATTAAATCAAGCAAAACTGTGACAAGGCCAATATGCACATGGATGATGCCAGCAATGCATCTTCAGCCCTTTGTTCACAGCTTAACAAAACTGTGCCGTCACACCACTTTAGTTCAACAGTGCCTGTCGAATGGGCATCAGCAGATCAGCCAATGCCTGTCATACACAGAGCTAGAAGACGATTTGAAAGCAAGGGCTTATTCGACCCCCAAGTCTAGTTGGAAAGTGAGGAGGATTTTAAATCATCTAGTAGAAACACCAGCCCCCTCCTACTCCAAAGTTAGAAGAGACAGGGAAGGATGACAATTTTTTTTTTTTTAAGACATCAAGGAGAAAAAATGTTCTCTAAGCAAAGGAAACACTTTTCATATTTGTTTTCTTTGTAAAAGCAATTATAAAAGTTTTGCAATCATAGAATTTTTCTTAAAGTGATCTTGTTGAGAGTAAAAGTTGAGTATCTTAGAAATTTTAAGGTTTTGCCATGTTTTTTGACCTTTTAAACAACTTAATACATGTTCTCATGTTACCAGGATAGTAGGGCATTATTTGACAGAGAACTTGCAAACCCATGTTATTCAAAGGAGTAGCTCTTCAAATATAAGTTTTGTTACTTGTACTGGATTTTTGTTAGCCAAAATGCATTAGCTTTTGAATGGACAGTCCCCTGAGCTCTAGTCTCTGTGAACATTTAATCTGCTCAGAAGAGAACCCCCAAGAAAACAAACCTGGTAAAGAGAGGGATTGTTCACTTTCCTACAAGTTAACAATTAGAAAAAAAAAAAAAAACAAAAAACCAAACCACCTTAATTTCCTCCTATAACACTGATCATGAGATTTGGCTTTCAAGCTTTAATAAGTGCTGGGGAGGTGCCTCAGAACTTTCCTTCCGTTTAATTAAGTGTGCCCACTCCTCTTTAGGCATCCAATCAGATTAAGTGAGAACACACCCCCAGAGCAAGGCTGGTGAGCCCTAGTGGTAAGAATTATCTGAAGGTGTTCTGAATCTCAACCTTTCAAGCTCCTTCAGGAAACGGTGCTGCTGAGATCAGTACAGGAGGAGCTGAGATTTCCCGCACACTAAAGTTGAAAAGCTCTCGCTCTCAACCTCCCCCCACCCCTCTGTCTTTCACTCTGCTGCTGTCAGTTTGCTGCCTGTACTTTGGCTGTCTCTTTTCCAGTCTCTACCCTGTGAGTTTCTGGCCTGCCAATTTCAACTTGAAGCTTGACTGGGCTGATTTGATGCAAATACCTCCAGGGAAAACCCTGAAACTGATGAACAGTTATGTCAAGTCGATTTTGCACCATCGGGAAAAGGTAACCTCTGCGAGAAAAAAAACAACAAGGTTAAAGAGACAAGGGCTTTTCACGTGTAATACCTCTGCTGCACATCTCGTTCACTGTTTACCATCCCTCAGAAATTGTAACTGTCAGAATTAGTCCTAATTGCAGATGCGAAAGCTGCCATTATAATAAAAACAGAGGCAGTGCAGGCATTAAATGTAGCAGCCTAATTTGTGAGACTACAGAAAAGGTAGAGTAAATGAATATTTCATTACTTTAATTACCAGGGACTACTCTTTTCTTGCTGTCTTATGATAAGTGTTGCTGTAACTAGCAACAGCAAACATCCACTAAAACATAAAGTGCAATAATCGTCCTGCTGTCAGGATCACCACTTTAAAATACGAGCAGGGAAAAAATATAATGGTTTATCTATTTCTTAGAGATTGCAGAAGTAGAAGATGGAAATTCATTTAATGTAGGGGGAAGAAAACGCACACACAAAGGCACCAGTAAACAGGTTTTAGCCAGAGAATAATGGCTTCGAGAGAGAAGAAAAAAAAACCCACAAAAATCCAGTTGACTATACATTTGAAATGTTAGCCCTAAAAGAATGCTAGAAAGTGAAAAGTAGGAGGTAATAGTGTTTGGATTTTTTAAGGCAAAATTTTGTCTGTGTTGCACAATGTAATAGCTTGAACATTAGAAAATAAAACTCAAGCGACTGGGGGAAAGACAAGGAAAGCAAGTGGTTTTCAAGTGATTAAGCAAAGGTGGAAAAAGTTCAAGTTGGCAAAAGTTTAGAAGCTCAGTCCAGTTCCATTTAAAAAGACTAGATAAAGCCTGCCAGAAAAAGGACTTTGCCTGCAGTTTCAGAGTACTGATTCATAAGATTTGGGGAGTATCAACAATTACTCACCACTGACACCTTAAAAAAACCCTGGGCACCTCTACATAAATGTGAATTTCAGGTAAAGGGGCAAAGTGGGATGGGAGGTGGCTGGATTGTGGGAGGTGGGAGGTGGGCTGGGAGTGGGGGGTGTGGTTGAGGAGGTTGCTGAGACTGGTTGAAGCCAGCCTGTCTCTGCATTTATCACTCTGTCCCACAGGAGGTGTTTGTTCAACATAGCAGTTTGACAGCACAAAAACACTGTGGCCAGAAGCCCTATCAAAGAACCTACTGACACGTATCATTTGTGGTCTTGGTTTCACAGGGCAAGACTACCTCACACTTATCTGCACAAGTATAAAACTCCACACATTTCTAAGTGTTCAGTATAGTTTTAAATCTCCCGCACCCTTTTTTCTTCTATATGTTGTAAACACTACTTTAAAATACCATCTTTTATTCAGGACTCCAGAATACTGTTTTAAAAACCAAAATAATTTGCAATCAGTTTAGGATAATCTGTGTTAAGATTGGTTATACTGAAGGAAAATGCGAGAAAACAGTACAAAAGCACAAAGCTAGTAATTTATCCTAAATAATACACTTAAAGCTTAGATTAATAGGTGTAAATTTCGTAAGAGTCATGTGGCATAGGGAACACATTTCCCCCCTACAATAAATCCTACTAGACAAGAATCTACATTAATTCTTCACCTCTACTATTTTTGTTTAAGTGTATTTCATTCACAAGCTAGATGACTGTAGTGAAAGTTAAAGAGGAAAATTCTCAGAGTTTGGATCCTAGGGTGCATTTGTGTTTGTGTGCATGTGGGAATGTGTGCACACGGGCTGTATTTAGTTTTCAAATTCCCATCAGCAGAGCAAAGGTGATGGGAAATCTTTAGAGGACAACCGTTTTGCTCAGAGATATTTCCCTCTTAATGGGTCTATTTATTATGAAAACACAGCTTACTGAGTTCCTTATATATAAACCTCACCTCTTAAAACTGAGAATTCTCATGATGTGAAACACTTCCATTGATATTCATGGTGTCTAAAATAGAAACATAGGTACTTCCAAGAACAGGCAATTGCAATTTCCTTGATTACAGTTACTTGGATATACAAGACAATAAATACTTTCTTAAACTAAGAAACAGTGAAACATATATATTACCTTTATAGATCACTTGGACACTGAATTCCTTGAAATTTACTCATCCATTTGAGAGAAAGAAAAAAAGTCTCAGATTTTATATAGCACAATATTTTAATCTGTTCATCTATTACTGATTATTTCTTATTTGGGAGGAGGCAGTGACTATCACCTTGTCAGTAGTACCTTTCCTAGAGTTATAAAAAAATAAGAAACAGTATATAAAGAACAAAAATCACTATGTTGTCATATGGGCAACATAACTATTAAAGAGGAATCCATTACAGATTTTTTTTTATGTAGAATACATTTTAGGAAATCATTAATGACAAATACCTGTTCCCAAAAGAATGTGGTCATCTATCTCTCTCACCTGAGATTATTTTTCAATGTTCCCACCTTACTTTATCCTGATAGATTTAAAAATATACTTTCATATATTTGTGATATATAAAGGTGGCCAACTGACCAGTTACCAGTTCTGTGTTTATTGTTTGATTAAAAGAATATCTTCTTTTACACAGGATTTAAAATTTTAACTTCAAAAGATTCAACTGCAAAATTAGACCTCTTCTAGTTTATAGTAAAGTGCTGTGTGGGTTTAAGATGAAATCACACACAGCAACCAAGAAAAATTCAGAACAACTTAAAAATGGATTAGATACAATAGAATATGACATTTAATCCCACAGATTATAGGAAAAGTTATTTGGAGTCTTAATTTTATAGCAGCATTCAAAAGAAAGAAAGAATGAAAGCTAACCTGAATATGCACACTAATAGTTCCGTATTGTCTTCTAGTTCTAACCACTACTTCAAATTTGAATCCCTGGGCCCATCTCAGTAATAAAACTAAATTTGTAAATAATCGTGAATCATTATGATGATTACATTCCTCAATTGATAAAATGAAAGCAAAGTACAATCAGACCCTTCTTGAAACGTTTGCTCCCCTTACACTCTTAATGTGTCTGTGCTGCCTGCTCTTCCAAAGTCTGGTTTTCAGAAACCCATATTAATATCTAACCAAGGCTGTAGCACCCACTGTAAACGTACACGGCTTTATCAGTTCTCATAGTTTCTTGGGTCACAAATGCACAATATCTGATGACACAGTGATCATCTTCCTTCTCCTTTCTCTTTTCAGATCCTCTAACTTTCCTGTCAGAAGCCTGAAAAAATATGCGCAGTTACTGTTGCTGAGGGGAGACAAAGTTTAACTTCTGGGTTGGCAATCGGAGAATAATTCATGAGCAGATTTCTAGCAAATGATATGATTTGCTAAATTTTGGTCTTTGATTTATATTTATGTACTCCTGCTACTGCTAAGGTTTTGCCAACCTCAATTAGATCATGAATGAGATCATTTTAATTCAGCCCCCAAACTGTGACCTGACCATGGTCTGAAAGTGTTCAAAAAGTAATTTTAAGCCTCCCTTTGATTTGAAAAGGAATACTGCATGCTTGGTCGTTCATACAAATAACATAAAACTTAATTATTGGATGATTTGGCAGAGGACCTTCTTGCCAAACAACAGTCAATGCCAGCTACTGTGATGCTGGCGCTGCCCAGGCCCCCGAGCCCACAGCCTCCTTGTATACGGGCGTTTGTTCATTGTGTCTCAGGGCAAGATGCTTTCAAATAGGATTCACGGATCTGGGAGGCAGGGTGCAACTCGAAGGGCGTACCATATTTATAACTCCAGTTTAAAAATGCTGTCTCACCTAGAAGGGAAGTAGATCTGCGCTGTCAAATCACCAGGAGGCTGTGACAAAGGGAGCTTGCAGCCTGACACACGGTGTAACAACATAGCAAACACCTTTAATTCCGTCATGTCTCATACCCTTTACTTTCTCACACATTTGTGGCTGCTCGAATGTTGACACCTACACTCTTTTTCAAAACTAAATAAGGCAATCTTATTTAAGCCCAAATGCAACACCTGTAAAGTTATTCTTGTGCCCAGCAAAAAATAACCATTAACTCCTTCCTCATAAATGCCTCTCTGCTTGCTTTGGAAAGTCTCAAGTTGGTAACGGCCAGCCTGAGGCCCTGACTCTGAGGTTCACATGACCTTCCAGGTTTGGACAGATAGGCAGTACTTCCCCCTTGAAAAGATGCGAAGGCTGAGATCATATCACTGTCCGAACTGGCCTCTCATAGCTTTTCAAGTTGAAGCCCCTTTCTTCATCACAAACTTCTGGTGTCTTTTATAGGAAGGAGAGAGGCCCCAGCTGCTTCATTCCCTCTAGCTACGGTAGTCTAATATTTTAAAAGCTAGAAATGAAAATAGCTTTTCTAAAGATATTTCCTGGAATTTTTAATGTGCTGCCTTGATTCCTTTTTTCTATCTGTTTTTTTTCCCTTGCCAATTATAAACCACCATTTGGAGGGCTTATGAGCAATGTAAGTCCACCTCATCTAATTAAACCACATTGTTTTAAAAGCTTGAACAGTTTTCATGCCTATAAGACTTGTCTGAATAATAAACTGCTAGAGCCAGAATTCTGAGTGTCTTTGGAGAGCCAGGATTTTATCTGCTGAGCGCAAGGGGTCAGGCACTCAAAGAGTTAAAGAGTGTTCCCGCATTGCTGGGTAGGTTAATATCACAGCTGCCTGGTAAAGCATTATCCCAGTACCTCACTTAACAAAAGCCTCCTTTTGCAAACAGACTCCCACTTTCCCCCCAAGTGTCCAAAGGTGTTTACTGAAGTAAATCTGCCTAAATCCTTCATTGCTTGGGTCATGGGGGTGGATAGGAGGGGTGGAAGGTGTAGGGATAATCTCTTTTTGTAAATTCTGTAAATCTTCTGGGAAAAAGAAAAAAAAAAATCAGGAATCTGTGTCACATGTTCGCATACAACTTCTAATATATCCGTTAGTTTTGCTCTTATAAGTGAAATCTTCCACAAGAGCTACTGGAAAAGCCCCTGTTTCAAATCATTCACTCTGCTGTTGGAAGAGATTGTACTTCCAAAGTTGTGTGTGTGTGTGTGTGTGTGTGTGTGTGTGTGTGAGTGCACTGTATCCTTAATCTAATTGTTGGGAGAAAACTACTGGTATCTCAAAAGTGGTTTCAGAAAGGGGAAGAAAAAGACAAGACAGTGTAGGAGCAAGATAATGTCGCTGAAAAGTTGTCACGAGAGGTTTCTGCTCTTGCTGTGGTCTCATTCCAATACCATTAACTGCATGTTACTTTTGCATGTTGAAAATGGTGGCAAATAACACAGTAAAACCTGACAGGTCTGCCTGCGAGGGTTTAAACAGTTCCCAGGAAGGAGGCCTTTAGGCACAAACTTTCTCTCACAAGAGAACGTGAATACCACCAACCCCTCCCTACAAATCCTGAAGCATCCAGTTTGAGATACAAAAAGGCTGTCATCTCACAAATGTTAAACATACTAAAAAAATCTGAAAAAAAAGTATGGAGAAGGTGTGAAAAACGTGGCACTTTACAGCCCTCAAAGCTTTTTAAAATAGCACAACTTTTCCCCCTAAAATTCTTTTCAGAGAATTTTTTTTTTTCCTTTTTGGCTCATTTGAGAGTTTCTTCTTGGCTTTTTTCCCCTTTCATTTGAAAATATGAATTATCATAAAAAGTCAGGGGGAAAAATAGGAAAGTCTTTTCCAGTTTTCCTGAGGATTTATCAGTGTGTTCAGGCTGGGTGTGAGGACCCGTCACTGAAACCAGACCAGGGGCCCAGTCTCCAGCTCGCCCGTCCCTCCCACCCCCAGGGCCCTCACCTCTCTGGTCCGCTGGTAAACAGTCAGATTTATTAAAGCCAAATCGTAGGCAGCACTTAAGGGCGGGAAGTCCACACACCTGACCCCAAATCTAACAGGCTTCTGGGGGAGAATTCGATCCCCTCCTGACACTTTTTACCTCAAGTGTTGAGCGGGTGGCCATGAATAGTACAGACATGCCATCTTGTAACACTATATGCCTGTCAGGAGGGACAGGGCCTGGTGGAGCATCAGCTATATAAGGCTGGTAACTAGGGGAAGCCCAACAAACAGCCACAAACACCTAAGTTATTTTACTCAGCTACTACCCTGTGCCTGTCTCTCTCTCTCCCTCTCTCTCTCTCTCTCTCTCTCTCTCTTTCTTTTCATCTTGGCTTTCTGTGGCAGAATGCAAATGGAGCCTGCCGGCGGTGAAAGGGCTGAATTGTGATTAAGAAGAAGAAGAGCTCCTTTCTTTGTTCTCCCCTCAGGGGATGTTTACTGGGAGAGACACAGCGGATCAGATATGAAAGGCATTCAGGTCAGCATTGATGTGAGCGAAAGTGAAATCATACCTAAGGCATTCAAAAGACCGCCGTGTCAGGGGTTCAGCTAACGGTGCAGCTACTGTGTGTGTGTGTCTTCCCGGAGAGGCAAGAATCTTTTCACAGACTGGCAATTTTTTTCCCCTCTCTAATTTACTACAAAATTAGAAAAGTTTTTCCCCCGTTTGCCTCCCACCAGATGACACAAGAGTTGATATTTTCTCTCTTCATGGACCGCACGCGAAATCAGACCAACTTCTAATAACTGTGTTTCCTAAATGAACCAGCAAGGCACCATCTGAACCGTGGTTTTCTTTTAAACAGGTGTATTCATGTGGGCTACGTATATGCATAATATGTAGGGGAGAACGGAAAGAAGAGAAAAGCCAAAAGATACATGCATGGATGGCTTTTCTTCTTACCTCCCTCAGAGGAAACACAAGACAAAACACACACATGCACATGCACAGCATAAAAACACTACAGAACACCTTAAAACGAAATCCTTTATTTACTTTGTAACTACTAGTTACACTTTTCCTGAGAGCTTTCGCTCTGACACAACTGTCACCCAAGATAAAAGTATTTGGCACATAGCTATTAAGGCAAAGGCTTCCATGGAGCCTACTGATTATTATCGTTTTCCTTTTAAAAACTGCTTGATGAAGAAATACTTGGATCTTACTTTTTAAAAGTTTACCCTCCCCACAGCCCAAATAGTCATTCAATAGATTTTCCAAGTTGTAAGCTGATGCTGTTGGCATAAACAGAGCTATGTAAATACATACAAAATTCACAAATCACAGCAAACATACAAATAATGAGGAGGTGCCTGGATGTTTCAAGGCTTAAAAATGAAAAGGAAAATTACATTTCATCTTCTGATTGCTAAAGACAGAAAAGAAATAAAGAGGGGAAATAGGGCTATATTTATTGGTTTAAATTATCCTTTCCTCTGCTCGGAATTGTTTTTTTCAACCTTCACATCTTGGCTAAAAAGCATATTTGGGCTTATGTTAACATCTGCTTTTGTGGTGACATTTAATTCTGTATATTTTCAACTAGTGTTTCTGCATCACAGATTTTCCTCCTTTATCTCTTTGCTCTGAAAAGACAACCAAAGAGCAATCAAAAAGGTGTCTGACTTGGCCATTCAGACAATTGCCCCCTTGTGGGAATGCGGGAATGAATGGTACAGTGGACACCCCAGCACCATTGACGTTATAAACATGTAAATGAAACACATTAGGGCAGACAATCAATTGTCTGTGAGCATTGCAAACCTGCACTCCCTCTCTCTGTGACAGGCACAAAATAGTGTCTACCTTGGGAAGCCACGGTGCTGAGAGGAAAAGGACAAAGAATTTCCTTTCACACAGAAGAAAATGCACCTTAAAAGCCTTGGAAGAATGCAGATGACAAAAACTGTTGCAAGGAAAAGAATCTCCCACATCTTAGAATAAACGCGGCACTGCTAGAGAGGTTAGCAACGCCCTCCTTTCCTACCTTCAGGGTAGATACACATTTTTCCCAGGAAATATTCTCAATATGGCATCAAGGTCTTTAATAACCTCTTGGAATTTTCTTTAAGCAAATTAAGAAAGAAGGGAAACACTGAAACCTATGACATGGCAGTTGAGCAGGGAACTTTCATCATGGTTTTACTCTATTTGAGAACAAATGGTTGAAGATGTGAATTTATTTCTATTTGGCAACAGAGAAACAATGTAAAGTTTAAAATTCTCAGCTCACCCTTACTCCTGGTGGACTGTCACTCTATGGACACGACCAGCCTACTGGCTCTGCTACGAAGGAAAGCATGTTTCTACCCCAATTGGCTTAGTTTTTCCAGACCAAAATAAAACAAATAGATCAGCCTAGATACACAGCCCCCAGCCTTGTGTGTGTGCAGCATGACAAAACTTGCAGAAGATCTCCACAGAGAAAAAAGGATGGAGATGGATATCTTTGGAGCACCCTCAGAACTGGTACCTGCCACACAAGCTGCCCGAGTGCTTTGAGAGTCAGCAATACAGGCTCCCTATAAGCTCATCAACTTTATGAAGAAAGCTACTTGCCAAAGATTTCCACACTTTGCAAAGATAACCAAGTCTGGACTGACTGTGATCCGAAGGAAACTTTCCTAAGTGTGTGTGACTCTCGTTGCCCATCCCAACTTCACCTCTCAAGAAGGAGAGCTAGGAGTCACCTCCTGGAGAAGGGGTTGACTGCATTTTCTTTCCCTTTCATTTAAGCATCTCTGAAACGGAGGCAACTTCTCTGTCCCTCATTGCCTCTAACCATCACTACTAGCACCTCCACTCCTTTAAGGAAGTGGTAAAGAGTGAGGGCTTATTTTAAACAGGGATAATCATTTCTGCTCTTCTGATTGTTTCTCCTTTAGGATCCAAAGCCCTGAGAACATTCAACTTGATCCCTGTTCTTTGCCACTGAAATTCAGAGACCAAAAGCATTTGTAAAAAGCTCCCCTTCTCCTTCACACTGTCCCCAACCCTTTAGTGGAAACTCCGGAGAAAAATCAAATTTAACGTTTCTTTCCTTCTTCTATTTCCTTTTTCTCTCCTCCTAATTCAGTTTTCCTTTAAAAGACAACTTTATTCCTTTCTCTGAAACAAGCAGTTTCCGGATTTGATTTTTGCTACAACGCGCATGTATCTGTGAGATTTTTCAGAGACTGATGCTGGAAGGCGGAATGGGGAGGCAGACCCCTCTTCCCGGGCTCCGTGGGAGGCAGGAGGGAAGCAGGAGCATCCCAGGACCAGCTGCCCGAATCAGGGGCAAAAGCAACAAACTTTGCAAGTTACAAACGGGCCGCACCGGTGGCAAGCAGCAGCAGGGCATCTCCCGCTCCAAGTGCTCATTTCTGACTCCAAGGCTGTGTGGAGATAGTGGGGTATAATCAGGGGAAAGAAAAAGGGGGGCTGGGTTTTCCCCCTCCTCTCCAGCTTCAGTGAAAGTGTTACAAAGTGAGTCAGGCGACTGAGGATCATCTGACTGAACTTTCTTGAAACCGACACACATTCTTGTCTGCGGGCAACTCGCTTTTTGCCTCCTTCCCCCTCACCCCACTCCCTCTTTCCTCCTGCACATCTTATTTTCTGGGAAGAGATTTCATCCTTTCCATGTGGGGGAAAGGAGACTGACTGCCCGCTATGGGTTAACTTGGCCCTGGCACTGCCTCTGCCAGGCATCTTGCTAGCCTGAGAATCTGGAAGGTTGTATTTTAGATACTTGTTTCGCTCTTTGTACATTTATTTTTCTTCAACTGCCTCCCTCTCCTTTCCTTTTTATTAAATGTACACAGCATTGTCTTCTAACCCATGTTCTTGAGCAGCCTTTCAAACACACACACTGCTTTACACGTTTTATCTCCTTGTCGCCTTAGTCTATATATACACTGTTGACTTCATTAAAATTATATAAAGTGCCATTCTAGGTTCCTGGATGACCATCTTTTTTTTCCTTTCCAGCTTCTACTTCTACGATTATTATTGCCATTATTTCTGTCCAGGAATTTCTATATGATTTTGATAAGCATCATCATATTTAGTGTTATCAGCAAAGACACAAGCTCAAAAGTGACATCTTTTCCATGAATCCAGGAAAGAAGAAAAATCCACTCAGTTCAGATAAATCCTAGCAATTCCCAAAGGGAAAGGCATTGGATACGTGTTTGATGAGAAAGAAAATGAAAAAGGGGTGGGGTGGTAGCACTCTTCTACCTGCTTCTCAAAACCAGAACATTGCTCAGTCAGATTAAACCCAGTGAAAAACACTGACAAGTAACCAATATACAGCATGTTTTCCCATAGCTTATTTGGAAAAAGAGACAGGTAACAGTCAAAGTTAGAGAAGCTGTAAGCAATAGACAGGCTTGATGTTAACTGTGCAGGATCTGGGCTAAATGCCTTAAAATGTGCAATTCAACTTTCCACTTCGGAATGTGGAGGCTTCTCCCAAGTTAGTGGCTGGGTGGAGGGGAAATACTTGCAGTGTCCATGACTGCGGACATCTCTGGCACTCCATTCCACCTGCGAAGCCCCCAACGGGCCTCCCTCTCTGCCAGGTCCCTCAGGGGTTCCCAGGAAGCCAGGATACCTCTATTTCCTTAGACCTGGGCTCTGGCCTGACCTCACTGCTAGGGCCAGGCTGGTCAACGGTGGCAAAATCCCGAAGGAGGAAGGCAAGAAGAAATGCACACTTTAAATAGTCTTCCCTGCAAAAGAACACTTCTGGGAGCCTTGTTTTAAATCTCATTCTCTTTTCTCTCAGAAAAATGACTGTTTAAGAGAAGGGGGAAAAAAGCCTCCTTGACACAAAGCTTTTGTTATCCAGTTGATCAGCAACGTGCTTTAGATACTTGTAAGAGGGGGAAAAAAAGCCCCACAACAGACATTGATTTTAGAAAATCAATAACCAACATTTAATAAAAGGAACAGAGGAAACACAAGAGAGGAGAGGGGGACATTAGGTGTAATTTTAGTGTCTACTAAATTACTCAGAGATGGGGAAGGGGAGGTCTCCTGTGTAAGGACCACCTTAAATAATGCCAGACACCAGAGTGAAAAAAAAAATTAAATTAAGAGAGAGAGAGAGGGAGAAAGAGAGAGGGAGAGACTTAAAAAGCAGCAGCCTGAACTGAATCTTGGGGAAGCAGCTCGGAATATATTATTGTACTTGTTTTTCTGTAATACTAAGCCAAGCAAATAGATCAAAGACAGCACAAAGGGGAAAGGCAGGATAACGTAACGAACAGTTTCTGACTAAAATTCCTCTATCACTCCCCCATATGGTTCGACACCTCCACCACAACAAGCAAAAGACACACACACGTACACACACGCGTACACACACAAAACCTAGACACACACACACAGAGACACACACACACACACACACAGAGAGAGAGAGAGAGAGAGAGAGAGAGAGAGAGAGAGAGAGAGAAGCATCATTTGTCTCTAATCAAAATTCTCTCGTCTTTGTGTTTTGCTCCTTCCAGCACCTCACACTGCGCCCCCAGCCGCCCCCTCCCCGCGCCGCGCAGCTCTGGGGCAGGCCGGGGGCGCGCACAATTGTCTTCTCTAGAGGAAAGTTGCTCCAAGTGGGCCCGGGCGGTCCCCGAGAGGCGCGGGCTGGGGCTGCGGAGGCCGGGAGGCCGGGTGGGCGCTGCGTCCCCGCGCCTGCCTCGGGAGCGTCTACGCGGCCCGGCACCGGGTGATCAGGCGAGAGCGAGGGGAGCGAGAAGTTTCCTTTCCGAGTCTAGGCTGGCGCTCGTTCGCTTGTTTGTTTTCGGGGGTTGGTTTCTTTCTTTTTAAACTCAGTTATCCTCCGTCAGCTCCCCCACCCCCACCCCCGGCACCCTCGCTAGTCCCCAGCCCTCTCCCCTCCCCCAGGCGCCTTCCGCGGTCTTGCCAATCACTTTTCTCTTTTATTCCCACGATTTTGTTTGGGGTAATACCTAGGGGGTCTCTCTCTCACTCTCTTCCTCTCTCTCTGTTTCACTCTCTCCCCCCTCGTCCCCTTCCCCGATCCTCCCCACTCCCACCCACCCATCCCACCCCCCCCCCCCCCCCTTAATATCCCACCTCTGATCGCGTGTGCCCCTCGAACCCCCATCTCCTTCCTCCTTCCTGACTCAGCCTGGATAACGGGCTCCTCCAGACCATGTAGAAACTGCCGGGAAAAGTCTCACTGCGCCCTGTGACTCCTTGAGTCCCCGGCCTGGGGGCCAGAGCCTGCTGGAGAGGAGTCATCCGTCCCCGAGCCATCACCGACCCCACCGGACCCCGCGCGGGGCCGGCCGACTCCCTCCCACCCCGGGGTCTGGGCGCGATGGGCCGGGCCCCGCTGCCCGCAGACCGTTACTTGGCGCACGGAGAGGCGGCCGGGCGACTCCGGCAAGAAACTTTAAGCCTCGCTGAGGCGCAGCCCCAGTTACCCTCTCCTGCCTTCGCAGTCTCTCTGCCACCCCCGCCCCCGTCCCGGGATCCTGAGCGACCCAGTGCCTGGGCCCCCGCCCTGCCCTAGCCGGACGCTCCCGAAGCCCGGCTGGAAACCCGGCGGGCCGGGCGCGAGCGGAGCGGGAGGCGGAGGCGGAGGGAGGGCGGAGGCAGGGGCTTGAGGGGGTCAGAAGGGTTGGGGGCGCGGAGCCCCGACCGGACCCCCCGCGCTCGGAACCCCCGGGCGCCTGACGCTCACTTTGCCCGGCACTTCCCCAACTCCCCCCGGTCCAGCAGCCGCGCGCGCCGGGCTCCGGCGCCGGCCGCGGAGGGAGGCTCGCCCTCGAGCCCTGGGCGCCGCCGCCGCCGCCGCCTCGGTTCCTTTTCCCTTTCCCCCTCCTTCTCCCTGGGTCTCGAGCCGCGGAGTGGCCCGGAAAAGTTTGGTTCGGGCCGCTTCTTACCGTTTTTCCTCCTGGGATTGGCTTGTTTGCGCCTCTTGCACCGGGGGCCATCCGCCATGATCGGCTGCTTCATTGATAAGAGCGGATCAGATGGCAGTTCGCATGGACTCGGCGCCCTGCTTCGGCAGCACGCAGGCTCGATCTAGCAACCAAACACAGCGACAATGTGGGCATCGCCCGCGCCCATTGAAACGCGCGCGGGCCGCCCAGGGGAGCCGGGCCAGGGCCCCGGCGAGCACCCATCCGCGCCCCCCAACGCCAAAGCGAAACTTCGGCGGCCCCCTCCCCGCCCCCCACCCCCAGCCTTGGCCCCGAGGCGCTTTGTGTTTGTTACTGTTTGGTGTGTTGCACCCGCGAGGGGATCAGAGAGACAAGAATTACATCTTCAAAATGAGTCATAACTCCTGACCGTATGAGGGAATGCACACGGCGGTACAGTAAGACCGCTTGACTCAGGGCTAGGCGGACCCTTTCCTCCGAAAAGTCCTCAGCCCCCGGCTCGGGAACTTGGGGTGAGGCGAGGTTTTCTTTTCACTCTCATCTTTTCTCATCCCCCCCCACACCCCCCATTTCCCAGAGGAAACAAACAAACAAACAACGCGAAACAGCCCCTGGATGAAGTACACTCGGGCAAATTGATAATAGTAATTATAGGAAGCCCACTCGCCCAGCGCCCCCTCCCCTCCCCTTTTGGAGTTTATCGAGGCACTGTCTCTTCCTCCCCCCACCCTCGCCCCCAAATTAAGATTTCCCGTTTCACGCCGCAATAAGAAATATAATTACAAGCCTCTTTGGACACTGTCCTTTACCCCACCCCCCCTCGCCACTTTGACAATATTTACAGTATTTCCCCCCACTTCACTCACACACATGCTCCCCCACACTGGTTCCCTGAAATAGTTCCAGTAGATTTTTTTTCCCCCTTAAGAAAGGAAAGAGAAAGTCCAACCACTACGGCAATACTTTTAAGCTCTACTAAATGATCGTATCCTTTCTGGCTTCGAAACTTTTGTACCTAAAAATCGAGAGAGGCGCTGCATTTTTTCAGCTGAAACTGTCAAAACTTGGAGAAGGGGAACCTCGGAGGCAGGCAGGAGAGGAGGAGAATCCTGAAAACTCTGTGGAGGTTGGGAAGATGCTGTGCCTCGAGGATTAGTTTAAACAGGGGGCTATAAAAGATGTAACAGATGCAAACTGTAACACAAGGGCCATTAACCCTTTCTCTGCCGGGCACACTCAGTCCCCACGCCCCGCACCTATTGTCTCCTGTGCTAGAAGCTTTGCAGAAAACCTGGAAAGTGAGTATCAGTTTCCACACATTTGCTGAGAAGGGTGAAGGGAGGGGGGCAGAGAGAAGGGGAAGTGGATATTTTAGAAAGCACCTTAAATTTACGTAGGCATACATAGTAGGAGACTTTTAAGTTTGACACATTTTATCATTTCTTTCCTTGCCCTATTGATTTGAAATTGTTAGGGGAAATCCTGAAATAAAGAAATGGTCACACAAGTGTCTGGGATGAAACAGCTGGCCTGTCTATATTCATCCTGAGACACACGACTGCATATAAATACATGTTTAATAAAGTAAGTTGCTAGTTTTATGGGCATGTGTGTGTAAAAGAGACAGGGCTTTTGTGCTGTAAACTTTATCTTTGCCTGTTACTCCTAAGTCTGGAGTTAGTAATCTTGCCTTCATCATTACAGGGGGAGCATGTAAAATATATCAGTAGGTGGGAGATAAACACATTCATGTTAGCCGGGCTCATCACTGTTCCTGGGAACTCCTGCTATCTCTCTCTCGACTTTTCAGTGCCAAAGTATAGAATGGGATATATGTGTGTATGTGTCTTCTATTAAATCCATGACTATATTACTTTGCCATTTAAAATACAATTTTAAAAGTTATCCTAATTTAAAACCCTGATATCCTGACAGCAGTTTTCTTCCCAGCTGTAGTGCCCCCCCTCCACTTTGGTAAACGACTCAAGTTCCATGAGGACTTTCACTTCTTTATTTATAATCACAGAAGTGAGGTGTTACTTCACACACATACACACACAAAGAATGAAATAAAGAAATGAAACTCGCTAAGCAGACAAAAACAGACAACTTTCTGCTTAGAAAACAGCCTTCTCGGTGGGAGAGGATGAACTGCCATGTCTAAGAGAAAGTCTTGCCCCCGAATTTGTAGGTCTGAAACTGACCAAGTTTTGTAATTATTAACAGGTATTTGCCAAGTCCTAATTGCTAAATATAATGAATTGGAACTAGATGCGAAA
Source organism: Papio anubis (assembly GCF_008728515.1). Classification (NCBI taxonomy): domain Eukaryota; kingdom Metazoa; phylum Chordata; class Mammalia; order Primates; family Cercopithecidae; genus Papio; species Papio anubis. Next base: position 28,392,627 of record NC_044985.1, read on the forward strand.
ATAGAGCAGGACCTCTCCCCTTGATGAGTTTTTATTCCAGCCATATAATTCTCAATAAAACTTTTCCTGGGCTGAGTAGCAAAGGGCACCTTAGGTTACCTGAATGGACAGGTACAGGGGAAATTATTTGGGGGAGGGAAAAAGGAGAGAAAAGCAAGGAGAGAAAGTGTGAGTGTAAGAGAAAGCGAAGAAGACACTCTTGAGAAAAGCTTGCCACAAAGAAGCTAAACCCACCTGAAATTCATACCCACGGACACCCCTTCTCACTTCAGACTCACATCCCCACTCAAAATGAGAAAATTAGAAAAGGAGGATGGAGGACGAGCACACCAAAAAGGGATAAAAAGAGAGAAAAGGGGAGGAAAAAAAACCTACCTGCGAAGTCTTGTTTGTAGTTTTGGCCAGAAATGGTGAGAAGAAAAAGCATGAAGAAGCCGCGAAGTGTGGGGGAGAAAAAGGTGGAAGCGAAGAAACAGCTCCCGGAGCAAACTGTACAAAAACCTCGCCAAGAGTGTCGGGAGGCAGGACCGTTATTCCTGCGGAGCAGGTTAGAACTGATCTCTTTCGGCCACTCCAGGAAACACAAACCTGGGGACGGACTGACGTGTTACGCCTCTTCTAATGACATTTTTTTCTTTTTCTTTTCTGTAGGAGAGAGACGAGAGACCCTGAAACACGCGCCACCTATCTTTGTGGGGAGGGATAATTGAAGCGCCCTGAGCGTGAGCATCATGTGAAAACGTGATCGCCAAGTTTCTCTCTGGGAAAGGATCTGGGATAGATTATACCTTGAAGTCTCCGCAAACGCTTTAGTGGAAGAAATGAAATTCCACCTCCCTCCCTTCCTCCTCTCCCTCCCTTTCGCCCCCCCCCCCCCCCCCCCTCCCCCCCCCCCCCCCCCCGCCCGTCAAGCCTTTGGCATCATTATCCTCATCACTAAATCCTACAGAGTACAGGGCGGAAAACGGTGCACACCATTCACAGAACTGGAGAACTCCAAGGGGCGAAAGTTAAAGGGAAAGATCCCGGGTCCTCAATCCAGATCATCTCTTGTTATACAGATATCTCTAATGACCAGATTTGAGATGCACATCAAATTGTGTAGCTATCTCAGTACAGCTTCTGGAACAAAATTCACTGCCCTTTCCCTTATTATTTTTTTCTTTTTAGGTACCAGAGCCAGAAAAAAAAAAAAAAAAAATGCTTCATGAGAGCTGCATCTTAGGGCATGTGTGTTAGGGTGTGTGCATGATGAATTTCTGGTCTGGATCCCAATATTAAAAAGTAGTTTGGCATTTTTAATAAAGGGTTTCTAAGTAAATTAACATAGAACACTCGGTTGGCCGATCTCTGAATCTCTCTACACCTCGGGGACACCTCACTACAAAGTAAGGGAGAATGTGTAGGGAGGCAGGAGGAGAAAAGAGAAAGGCCATAGAGAAACTTAGCAGGGAAGGGAGAACATGATATTAAACGGCATGGGGTCTAAGTTTTGGAGTATATATTTTTTGATATTACAATTAAAGTAAAATTAAAAAGAAAAGACTCCACCTTTGCTCTGAAGGGATTGGTTATGCAAATATGGAAGGGATTTCCTGGAGAATACAGCTTTCTACTGTATGGTTAATTAAATAATCACTCAAAAGCTTCCAACGTGACGCTTCTGTCGTAATCCAATCAGGTTACATAGGTCCTAAACAAGAAAGATATTTTCCACATCTGGAAGTCAGCAATTTAGCAAGTACTGCACATTATTAACCAATTCAGAGCCCACTTCCCAGGGGAATTTTTTTGAAGTTTAAGTGTTCTTAACCAATGCTCTGCTGTTTTGTTAATCAAAAAGCTGGTTTACACTGCACGTAATTGGAACTAATATAGAAGTAAATAAAGACAGCCAAATTTGAGGATGCTGAGCACAGGCATTTATCGGAAAAGGAAGAAATCTCCTATCTTCGGATGGTTCAGGCTCAATTTCTTAAATAACTGTGAGACTTTTTTTTTTCCCCCTAAAGAGTGAAAGTGCTTGAGAACCTCAGAGCACAAATAAACTTCTAGTCTCACAGCATTTAGGATCCTTCGGAAAGGTAAAGGTGGAGGTGTTAAGAGGACCAGAGAGCTGCCTCACACCACTTTTTAAGCTTTAATATTGTTAAATATGTTACACCCTCCTGTTTCCAGTCTGATGAAATCTGAAACAAATAATACCCTGATCCAACACTATATTAAGATAAACTGCTTTGAACTGTGCTTTGAATGTGTGCCTAAAGCAAGGCTTTGAATGCAAGAGTCACTGGCAATTGCACTCAAAGGAGGGACAAGCCACCACATGGGTTGCCACATCACACTCCCAGAGGTACACGTCTTTGTATTTTTTTTTTTTTTTTTTTTTTGGGGGGGGCGGGGGAGGGGTTAATAGCTACCTAGCACGACCACAGCTAGATCTTGTTCTAGGATGCAAGAAAGTAGATTTTCACAGTTGGTTACAGACTCACCTCTTTCCTAACTTAAGTATTTATTATAATGAAAATAGCTACTGGATAAATTAACTCTCTCCCCCCACCTCATCACAGATAAAGTGTCTATAGAAGAAAGGCATTCAGGATCTTCAGCTTAAAAATTATTAATAAATAAAATCAAAGATTTTCAACATGGGTCAGGCATATTCCTAATTTTATATTTTACATTTCTTTCATTATTATATCTCTATACTAAATATATGTGTGACTTATCAAGTTCCTCTTCTGAGATTTAGCACCACTGCTCATGTCCATTTTTCTTCCTCCTCCTTTTTTTCCTCTTTTTTAATTTAAAAGATTGGAGTCCAGCTTTCTCTAGAAGCTTGCTTTACAGCCACCCCTCTCCCACTCCTAAGGAAGAAGGAACCCTTTGAATATAGAGTGGTTCCAGGCAAGACTCCTCTTCAGGCACCCAGGTAGCCATTGGAGGCTTGCAGCCCAGACACACACACAAGCATAACCTCAGGTCAAAGGATCCAATCGAATAGCTAACAAAACACTTGTCTTTATTATGTATATTAAATGTCAGGTTACTTAGGATCTGACTGAAAAAAAAAAAAAAAAAAAAAAAAAAAAAACCTAAGTATTTCCATTAAAAACACCTAATCATCTGATTACCCTGGACTCAGTAATCGTTCAAGTGGCAGGAGGCAGTCCCCAACATTTAGCACTGGGAGTTCCGACTGGCCAGTATTTAGTTTGGGGTGAAAAAGCAGTCTTCCAGGTTCCCATGAAGGTAGATGTTTGGATGGTGGCACGAGAGGGGTCTCCGCGAGGGGTGAGCGCTACGGCTAGGTTGCCTTGCCCTCGTTCCTGACTGGCACGCCCCTCCCCAGGCATTTGGCCGAGAGAGTTCCCAACGTGGCAGAGGTGATGGGGTCGGGAGGAAGCCGGAATATAAATTTGTTCCGAACACTCCATCAGTCCGAGGGCCAGGTCGGGGACAATGGGGATCGTGGGATCAGGGGGATGCAGGAGCGCAGGACGCAGAGAAAAGTCGAGAGGACTGGGGGCTGCTGACTTTCGGCTCCTCACACAGCAAAATAAGTCCTGCAAATGAATCTCTCCTTCTCTGTCTTCCCCATTAATAATCCACTTCCAGATTAGCGCAGACGAAAGAGATTAAAACAACAGATACACGGAAATGTGAAATAATATTGCAATCAACATTGAAGGGGGAAAATAATTATTTAGGGTTTCCATGGGCAAAACAAACTGCCTCCCTCAGGATTCCCTCCACTCAGGCAGGGTGAGAAGGATGCACTTTTGTTTTCCAATTCCCTCCAGCCAGGACCTGGTGCCTGTCCCCCCATTCACCTCTCAGTCTGTCAATTTCCTCAACTTTCACAGCCGCTCCCCCCTCCCCCCGCTCAGCTTGGCGGCCCAGATGCCCGAAGAGATACAATGTTTCTGCCCTTGAACACACAGGCTGTAGAAGGAATTCGAATTTGGCCACAGCTAATGATTTTTTTTAAAGCAAATTCTGTTTATTTTGTACCATGTGGAGAAAATAAAAAAAGGAACCTATTCTCGTTTTGAAATGGAACTGATCTTTCATCTAGAGGAATTATTCGACCTTGTGTTGTGACTCAGGAGGTGGGCAACTTCTTTTGGAGTTGCAAGCAAAGGGTGATAAAGGGGACCCCTGGATTGGGTGTGTGTGGAGGGGGTGGGGGGCGGCAGGGGTCCAAGCCAAGCCAAACGGTTTTCTCACGTGCAGACTCGCAATCCAATCCATTCGGAGTTGAGCCTAGGATAGGAGGGGAAAGTCTATTAAAAAAAAAAAAAAAAAAATTCAGGAGCATCTCTCTGAGAAGCCCTTTCAAACAAAACCAAAACAGGACCAGAGAAGCTCAGACCGTCCCTAACATCCCTGCTGCGAGACCCGCAGGCTGTGGAATCTCGCACGTCACCTGGCCCCAGCAGGGCGGCCAGCTGAGGGGTAGATTTTATTTTATTTTTTTGGAGTAAAGGCTGAGTCTCGGCTTCAGGGCTTTTGCCAACGTCTCCACTGACAGGAACCAGCAAACTTCAGGACCCAAATGAGCATCTTAATTTATTGATGCTAAACAGGTCTGGTTGTTGTCCCCAATTTTCCGCGCGCTCTGCCACCTCCCCCCCCACCCCGCCCCAACCCCTGCCGCCAGCTTTGGTCCCTGCATTTGATCTCCAGGAAGGGCCCCGCTGCACAGGCGGAGGAGCGCGTCGGGGTGGGGGGGCGGTGTTCGGCCCCCTCCCACCAGACCGCCCTCCCCCAGACCTGTCCCCGCCCGGGATCCCGCGACCCCCGCCCGCCGCCCGGTCAGCTGACCTGGCTCGCTCGCCTGCTCCCCGCCCGCCGCCCTGTTTCCGGTCCCCGGGGTCCGCGAGCCGCGCTCCGAGCGGGCGCAGCCGCGGCCGGGAGGTGATGCTGGGGGCTGATTACCATGAGAAAGGCTGTGCCTGGAAAAAGCCTCCTCCACGCGACTGTCAATCTCACTAAGGGAGGGGGGGTGCTGGAGGGTACGGAAAGGGGCCCCGTAGGAGTCACCAGAAAACTTAGAGTAAGTTGGATGCGACGCAGGCCCGAAGAGGTAGCTTTCGCCTCAACTTGGAAGGCTGGGGCGTTGAGGGCGCGGACGCCAGCAGCCTCACCAGGGAATTGAAAACCAAAAATCTCCCTCCTGCTTTTCCTCCCTCTGACCCTCCTTTCAGCCCTCCCTGCCCTTTATCCTTATTTTCTTGAAATTCTTTCCCAGTTGCATTTCCTGCGTTCTCCTTTCTATCTGGTATCTCCCTTTTGCAATTTCTTGTTTTCTTTCTTAACATCCCCTCTTCTCCCTCGCTGTGATTCTTTTTGTGCCTCTTTTATGTGTCCAGATTTATCATTTCGTTTTGAAAACACAACGTTTAATGTGTAATTAATCTACCAGCAGGAGGGCGGGGACACCCTGACTAAAATAACTCCCCGGGTCTCAGAGACGACAAGTTCACCAGGTGTCAGTGAAAAGTAAAATAATAAAAGTAAAAATAAAATAAATCAATATTTCAGTGACCATAATGGTTTATTCTTCTATATTATTACATCAACTCAGACTGATAATTTTAAAAGACAAGATATACTCTTCCTGGAAAAAATGCATAATGCTTGGCATAGGGGCATTCTTTAGAATTAAGGCAATGTGAAAAAGTTTGTTTACAGCCATATTTTAGCAGTGCTTAATTTTTTAACAGACTTTAGAAATTACAATAGGTAATTTTGTGAAACTTAAACTGCGCTTTTCTTCTGGTGACTATTTGGAAAGGGTAAAAAATTCCCAAAACACTCCGCCTGAACCCCAACAAAGATTGATCAATTCAGAGAGAAGCATCATGGTGTCACGTATTTGGCACATTGCTAGGCAAATTCACAACTTGGGTTGCTGGGTTGTTTTCTTGGCTAGGCTAGGTTTCTGTCCATTACCTAGCAGGTGAGTGAGCATGAGGCCGCATATGTCATGGACATAACTGTCTTTGTTTTGTTTTGTTTTCTTTATTGTTATTTTTTGCTCTTCCCTTCGTTTGGGGCATATTTGTTTTTCTCATTAAAATTCAGAGTTTGCACTTGTTTACAATTTGTTTACTTTGTTGAATTTTAAAAACTTGATAGAAGTCAATTGAACATGTATATTTAGCCCTTTTTAGGCCAAGAAAAATAAAGATGCATTAGAAAGATGCCTTTTCTGCTTCGTAATTATTAATTGACATTTTATGATGAATAATTAATCATTTGAATAATTTTGGTATCTCTGATCTGAACACATATTTGCATATCTAATGCTTGATTTTAAATGTGTTTTTAAAAAATTCATTCTCTCAGGATGAAGAAACAAAGTCACATTTTAATGTAAAATTTCTCTTCTACACTTGTAAAAGTTTATTTATTGAGCTGTAATATTATTTCTCTATATCCATAAACTTCTTAACAATTTGTAAACCATTTATGAAGCAATCACACACAAATATGTGGCAGACTACAATTAATTAGGAAAAACAATACCCTATGTAAATCAAGTCACTTTCCTCCCCAAATCCAGAGATGTGCACTAATTATACACTATGTTTTCTTATCAGAATTTTGTCATTTAAATTTTTAGTTATGTCTATTAATTCAAGTCTAAACATGGAATTGAGGCAATTGACAAACAACTCAGGCCTGGTATTTAGGATCGTTTTTTATCTTTTACTTACTAATATATGGGCTGATTTATATTATTAAAAATAATTAAGTAAGCATATCCCTGATATTTTTATTCTCCTGTGCCAGTTAAAGTCCAAAGTATTAATATCTATTTTGAATACTAGCCCTGCAGATGACTACCTGTGTGATTATAAGTGATCTCCTATAAGCTTGTTTTATTTTTAATCTCCAATGTGGGTACACTAATAATGCCTATTCCTTGGGATTTTATTGAGAATTAAATGAAGTAATGCATAAAACTTCACTATATTGTAGCTGTATTATTATAATGAAAGCTTGAACAAATATACAGATCAACGAAAGATGGTACAAATTAATTTTGATTATTAAAAACAACAACTATTTACAGTATCTTTTTTATTGAAAAATCAGTGCTGTGTTAGTATGTGAAGAAAGAAAATGAAAAGCATTGTAGGATTTATGGCTGGTTTATGATTCTTTCGAACTGTTCAAAGGATGCGTAGCCACAGAAGTGAAAATAAATACAGTATTTCCTTTCTGTTAGTTCAGCAGTTAATTTCGTGTATTCAATATGGTCATAATTTGGTTATAAATATTAGACTTCTTTTGAAAAGGAATTTAATCCAAATGTATGAACTTGAAGTTTCCCATGCTCTTCAGTAACATATTGTCTTTGAGTGTAAGGGTTAAATGTGCAAAAGCTCAGAAGCGGTCTTGAGTAAGACTTGTGAAAAAAAGGGCAAACTTACAAATTTGAAGACCAGGAATTTGGCTGTCAGAGCACTATTTGCTTTAAGACCATTCATAATGAACTGAGCATTCCCTTTTGGAGTTGTAGCTATCCTGGGGTTTGCGCTAATTTCAAGTACCTAGAGTGGTGGAGAAAATCAGTTTATTAAGTGGAAAATGAAATTCCCTAGTCTCTTAAATGTCCACAAGGCCAGATTTTCTTTTTGATGTAAAACTGAAAAATCAATGCAAATGCTAGGGGGAAAAACTACTGTGATGTAATCCTAACAGTGATAGTTTTTTGTTGCTCTTGTTTTCTTTAAGACTTCTCAAAACACTTATATCTGTAGTTCTTAAGGGGTCTGTTAATTGTTTCTATTCTGAAAGCATCCATTCCATGCTCCTTTTACATCAAAACTACCAAACCAGACATTTGGACATTAGCATAGGGGACTGGGTGTGACCTGTACCTTTTTTTCTCCCTCCGACAATGGGACTAGAAATGGTTTGCACCTGCAAATTGTCTAGTGACCTGGAAATTACTTCATGCTTGCTTCAAGGTCTTCTTTAATACTCTTTATTCTGTTAAAAGGCTCAAACTGTAAACTTTGTTCTGTACTCAGTTTTAATTTTGTACCATTCTAAGGGTGAGGTTTTTTTTTCAGGGTTCTTTCAGGTACTTAAATATAAAAACTTTACTCTCAAAAATTATTATCATCTCCATGGCAATCACAAATATAAAGTAATAATAGCTAAGAAAAAAAACCCTGCTTTTCTAGGCTTGGCACAATGCTAAATCCCTTCACTTATCATTTAATTCTGATAGCAGATCTGAAGGGGTTACAACTGGGTCCATTTTATTAGTTGAGAAAATTGTGGCCTAGGGAGAGTCAATGACTCCCCAGAATTCAAGCATCTGGTTCTTGGTGGGCTTTTGAATCTGCCAGGTCCACCCCCAGGGCCAACACCATATTCAAGTGACATCCAACATCTTTTTACCTTTCCCAGATGTGTTTCTGACCCACTTGTGCCCACCCGCTCTGCACATTGCTTTGTGACCCATTTCCAGGCCTCCTGGATGCTGCGGTTGGCCCTTGTTTTTCCATGTATGGCTTATTTTGCCTTTTGGACCTAACACTTAGGCTCATTTTTCCAGTTACAATATTGGCTCAAGTCCTTGAGCCAAAGTTTCTCTGGCTTTGGTGCCTCCGGCTTCGCAGATAAAGTGTATTTTCTGGTCCAGTCTCTTCTCCCAGGCACCCGACTTAGGAAAAGCTCCCATGGGAGGTTCTTGCTAGCTCAACTGGCTCCAACATTGGGCCCAGGCAGAGGACAAGTTAGTGATGAAGGAGACATCATGGTCCAGGGATGTTGTGGAATAGTTTTTATTTCTCATACAACTTCTTTTAGCACTTGTTGACTGGAAACTGGACATTAGTATATTTGACACTAGATCCTCAATGTTAGCATATTATAGTGGCAAAGATACAGGTTTTGGAATTAGATAAACTGGATGTGGCTCCCTGCTTGGGAAATACTAATTGTGTATTGAGGACAAGTTAGTTTACCCATGTGAACCTTATTTTTAAAATAGGCAAAGGAGCCGGGCGCAGTGGCTCATGCCTGTAGTCCCAGCACATTGGAAGACCAAGGCGGGTGGATCACCAGTTGGGGAGTTCGAGACCAGCCTGGCCAGCATGGTGAAACTCCGTCTCTACTAAAAATACAAAAATTAGCCAGCCCAGCGTGGTGGTACATGCCTGTAATCCTAGCTACTGGGGAGGCTGAAGCAGGAGAATCACTTGAACCCAGGAGGCAGAGGTTGCAGTAAGCCAAGATCGTGCCACTGCACTCCAGCCTGGGGAACAGAGCGAGACTCTGTCTCAAAAAAAAAAAAAAAAAAAAAAAAAAAAAAGGCAAAGGAGTACCTAGAGTCAAGCCAGTTGTGGTAAAGAAAATATGACTGTATACAAAATGTCTGGCACAGGGCAGGTGTATCAAATAAATAGCAATTCCTACTACCATGAATTACCTGAAAAATACATGAAGTCAAATTATGGAAAACCAGAGTGGATGTAACATGTTTTTTAGGTGTTGTTTATTTTATTTCTGTAATGATTTTATTGCTACTTCTTTTTTTTTTTTCTTTTTGAGACAGAGTCTTACTCTGTCACCTAGGCTGGAGTGCAGTGGTGCGGTCTCGGCTCACTTGGCTCCGCCTCCCAGGTTCAAGGGATTCTCCTGCCTTAGCCTCCCGAGTAGCTGGGATTACAAGCGCCTGCCACCACACCCAACTAATTTTTTGTATTTTTAGTAGAAACGGGGTTTCACCATGTTGGCCAGGCTGGTCTCGAACTCCTGACCTCAGGTGATTCACCCACCTCTGCCTCCCAAAGTGCTAGGATTACAGGCGTGAGCCACTGCGCCCGACCAGGAATTATTTAACTGGTTTCTGCATTATACAGAAATCAATGTTTACTGAAAAAGTTGGAAAAGTAATATGCTCATAGAATTTCTTAAGTTGTAGAAAACCTGGCGTGCTCATGATTATAAATATGATGTCAACAGCTGAGATGAGGACATATGCACACTTTAAAATTTGATGATATATTTTATACTTTCATTTGCAATTGTAAGGAAAAAAGCTTTTTTTCAGCGAATTCTCCCAATATGACTTGCTATAGGAGGAAGAACTCTTATAGGCAACTGAGTGTGGTCAAGAAGTGTCAAAGATCCTATTTGTTCAAGGTAAATATATGTGGGTCTCAATATTGTTCAAAACTCTTTACCTAGTCTTGCCATAACTTCAGAGGTGTGAAGGAGTGGGGAGGCACAGACGGATGGAATAGCACTGAGAAAGTTTGCCTGCACTATCTTTTCCCACCCCCTCAACCCCTTTTGCCCCCAGTTGAATGCTGAAACAGCTACTTTAAAAAAGAAAAGAAAAAAGTAAGACTATGTATAGAGTACAGACATTGCTTCACTCTCCTGCCTGCAAATTTGGGAGTAGGGTTGTGTCAGCAGGTCCTGGCATGATCTACTGTGTATGTGACTTTGCTACCCTATGCCCTAGAAAGGAGGGTGTCCGGGGAGGATTGGGCCGTGGACACAGGGAGCATATTGTTCCAATGGTTCTGCTACAGTGCAAACCAGGCTTCTTTCTTTCTCTCTGGAACTAACTTTGCTACACATGCAAAAAAATCTGTTCCTATTAGGTTTTTCCCTGGCCATTGTGGAAGCATAAGTATGGCTCCTGTGGCAAAGGCATAATTTTTCTGGGTTGAGGGAAGCTGGCTTACCTGTTGTTCTTGGCACTCAGCTAGCACCCTTCCAGACAAGAGGGAAAGAACAAAGCTGAAAGTTCACAGAAAATATTTGGTGTTTTAAAACAAGAAGGACAAATTAAAACCCCATTCTTTTAAAGCTTAATTTATCTATCTGCTAAGAATTTGGGATTTCAGTTTAGAGAAATCAGTATAGCCCTGAGTTATATTACTACCTACTGTCATGTAGCTCTATGGGATATTGAAACATTATTTGTTACAGCTTTGTTACAGCCTAAAGATGATCTACATTGAAGTTTTGCTTCTCCCAAGGAGGATTCTCGCATGGTGGAAGAAAACGTTCAGGGTTAGGTGAAATATGCTTATGAATGTCATTTGAAATCACCTTGGACTTTGAATTTGAGGGACACTAACGCTTTTATGATATTAACACAAAGCACCGTCACTTGGAAAATGTTAAACTATTGCTTCATTTATGCTCTCTAAATAGTAATTTATTTAACAAAGGAAGGTGATTTATCACTGATGTCTCTTTTGCAACCCCCTGGAACAGTGCCTATTATATAGTAATATTTGTTGCTGTTTGTGGAATCTGTCATTCATTTAGAAGCTTTAGGGAGATATAAACTGATCTCCTACTGAAAACTTACAACTTGAGATAAGAATGAGGACAGATGAGGGTAGCAGGCAGGGACCATGGGTACTTGAGACCCCACACCCTCCTTTTTACAGTCTTATGTACTTGATTTCATTATTTAACACAAGCTGTTTTCTTCTTCTTTTTTTGTGTCACCTTTATACACAGCCTAAAAAAGAATTGAAGGAGCAAACACAGAGCTGCATGTGTATGTTTGTCTCATTCTTTAAATAAATGACTCTGATGAGACTTCTTGCAGTTTGTTTTTAAGTAAACACATTAAAATATAATAGGTCTCTGACAGAGGAAAGAAATCATAAGGAGAGAATGGAATGAACTAGAAGAGGTGTGTTGCTCATGAAGGCAAGGTGAAGTAGTAATTTAGGATCAATGATCCCTTTCCCCTCCAATCCCACACAATAGCTAAAGAAGGAAAATGGAGAAGATTAGTTTTTTTTTTTTTTTTTTTTTTCCTTCTATAAGTAAATGGACAGGCTCTGCAGATAATGGGTTGGGTGATTTTCTTGCTAGCAGCTTCATTTTCATGTAGAACAACAATTGGTTGCCCAAAGACATTAAGGGGAAAGTTTGAGCCCTGATTTTAATGCTTTCTCCAATACCCTTCCGGCCCTCTTTTTGCTCTCCCTTGCTATGGGCCTTATTTCTTGGGGCCCTCGCCTCTTCTTACCTGTATTTAGAGGGAATACGCTTTCAATGCTAGGCTTGTTCACAGCCTTCAACATGCTTAGCCTTTAAATAATAACATATGACCCTAAGATTTGAAAATTTCACTGTGCTACAGAATATTGCGTGGAGGAAATGGAATGTTTACCTGAACTATGTTATGACAAAGGACAGTTCAATACTATTGCTGCATGCCCAGTACCTAGCATAGTGCTTGGTTCATGAGAGGAGCTGATGAATGAGTGAATGAATGTATGTATGCATGAATGCTATATAAAAAAGCCAGACTTAAGATAACAGAAACCATTTGTTCTACATGGCAAATTAAAGTTAAAAGGTATGAATGTAGGTGCAAGAATCACCTGTGGGTACAAACAGAATTCTGATGTTATTTTTGAATTCTGGGTATGATATTTTATTTCCAAAATGAAATACCTAAATCATTTACAAAGCAATATAGATATATAACAGTCCCTCATTCGCTCACTTGCAAAGGAAATTTTCAATACAAATAAAGTCATACATATTTATACTAGGGTAATTCAAAATAACTTCCTCACATAAGCACTGCTACGTTCAAATAAAATCTTGCCAACACTTCTGAGTACATTGCTTTAAGAAAAAAATGCTCCCCGTAGCGTCCGAACTATTTAAAAATCTCACAGGCTTCTTCAACATACATCAGTTATCTCTCTTCAAATCACTGACAAGAATTTAAAAACTGCTTCATCAGAACAAATGCTACCCTTTCTCCTACTCTAGTTAGAACCTGATCTTCTAAAAAGGACCATATTTACAGCTTCTTTTGAAATTTTAAAACCATTTGGCTGATATGTTTTTGCTACATTCTTTTCCTGATTTAATTACTGGGACATTTGCATGAAAACAGGAAAATAGGGACATAAGATTTTTGTCTTGTGAGTTCATCTGTTTCTGATGCTTACTCTCCACCTGAGATCCATATCTGTTTTATTACAACTGGGAGACCAGGAGCTAGATTCGAATTGATAAAGATTTTGTTAGAGGTGAAATAAAATTCAAAAATAGGGATTCAGGAGACTAAGGGATTGATGGATGATACGATAATGAATTTTCTTCTAGGTTATTTATTTATGAGCAGTCCACATTGTCAGTGACACACAGCATTGCTATTGAAAAGCTTAAAATCCAGGGAATGATACAGAACTAGAGTGTCAAGACTTCTCTGAGAAAACCACACCCAGGCAGTTAATGCTTGTCGTGGACTGACAGACATCAGAGAAGACAGTGAAGGAGCTGAGTCTAGGTCATATATGAACTCTGGAGATGGCGACTGAAAGTTGGAAAGATAAAAAGTAAAATGCCCATCTAATTCTGACCACCTTGTAAATGCTTGTGATTTTTCACTAGGAGAATTAGAGAAGGCTATCAGGATAAATTCTCAGCATCTTCACCTGGAGTTCCATGGCATGTAGAAATTTACATTTTCAAAGCTAAAGTCATCATCTTGTTCTAACTTTTTACTTTCTCCCATATACTCCAACTTGTTCAGTGGCACCGGAGTGTAGCCAGTCTTCCAAGCCCCAACTCTGGGTTTATCCATGACTCCTCTCTTTTCCTTTACTTCCACATTCAAGCACTCCATATGGCTAAGCTGCATACCTATGCCTGTTTCTTAAAGCATTGCTGTCCTCCAACACTGGCTACCCTACTTTAGCTACTCGTCATCTCTTTCCTGGAAGACTGTGCCCGCCACCTAACTGGCCTTCCTGTTTCCAGTCTTTCCTCCTCACATCTGTTCTCCACACCATCATCAGAGTGAGTGATTGCTCTAAAACAAGGGTCCCCAATCCCTAGGCCACGGAACCCTTGAGAAACCAGGCTGCATAGCAGGAGGTGAGTGGGAGGCAGGCAAGCGAAGCTTCATCTGTATTTACACCTGCTCCCCAAGGCTCACATTACTGCCTGAGCTCCGCCTCCTGTCAGATCAGCAGTGACATTAGATTCTCATAGGAGCGCGAACCCTATTGTGAACTGCACATGTGAGGGATCTAGGCTGTGAGCTCCTTATGAGAATCTAATGCCTGATGATCTGTCACTGTCTCCCATCACCCCCAGATGGGACCATCTAGTTGCAGGAATACCAGCTCAGGGGTCCTACTGATTCTACATTATGGTGAGTTGTATAATTATTTCACTATATATTTCAATGTAATAATAACAGAAATAAAGTGCACAGTAAATGTAATGCTCTTGACTCATCCCAACACCATCCCCTCAATCCCTGCATCTGTGGAAACTTTGTCTTCCACGAAACTGAGCCCTGGTGCCAAAAAGGTTGGGAACCACTGCTCTAAAACATATTTCTGCTCATGCCGCTGCTGACAATAAAACCATCCGTGGTTCTCCATTTCATACCTGCTGTGTTTCTCAAGTCTTTCCTCGAAGTAACTCTAAGGATGGGTATTTTAATATTTACAAAGCTTGTTTTGAATCAATAGTTCTTCAACTTCAACCTTGTTTCTCTCCCATACTGTTGGGCAAAATCAAGAATCCAAGAAGCTGGGTCATGTTAATCCTGTTTGTCCCTAGGGTTTGATTTGCACAGTGTGAGAAGCAGAGTGCCAACTGGAGAATCCATAGGTTCTTTAGCAAAGCATATGAGCCCCTCACCTTTTTTCAGCCTTGAAATAGTGCTTTTATAAAATTATTTTTAATGTTTCTAATTTCAATAGTTTTTGGGGTACAGGTGGTTTTTGATTACATGGATTGGTTCTTTAGTGGTGAATTCTGAGATTTTAGTGCACCTGTCATCCAAGCAATGCACATGGTACCCAGTATGTAGTTTTTTATCCCTCACTCACCTCCTAACCTCCCACCCTGCATCCCCAAAGTTCATTATATCACTCTGTATGTTTTTGCATCCTCACACCTTAGCTCCCATTTATAAATGAGAACATACGGTATTTGGTTTTCCATTTCTGAGTTATTTCACTTAGATTAATGATGAGGCCCTTTTAGGTGGAACATTTTCATTTCTTCAACCTCCTCTCCCACTACTCTTCAAATGGCTTATACGACTTCTGTAATATTGTTTACATTTTTTCGTGAACAAAGCAAGTTGTTTCCAGTGTTAGGGACCTTTCCTATCCTATTTACTCTACCTGGAATGTTCTTTCCTTCTCCCTTCATGTGACTGACTTCTGTTCAGTCCTTAACTCAGGTCACATGCCATCTTCCCCTGGTTCCTAGGTTGGCTTTTTGTGTCCAATCATTCGTTTATATATCTTCTTTTAAATAGATATGACCTTCTCTGAGAATAGAGACATTGTCAGTTTCATCAGTATACTCCCAACTCCTAGGAAGTATCTGGCACATAGTGGACACTTAAAAATACTGTTTGAACTGAGTATGAATACCATGGTACAAATTAATTTTCATCACTGAACAAAGAACTCCACATGTAGGCATGTTTTACTGACAATGCATGCAGCCACAGGAAGGCCATACCATTCCCTCACTTCATATTAATAGGAGTACCAAAAGTTGGAACTGTCTCATTGGATTTTTGAATAATTTCCATTTAGTTTAGACATACATTTGCAAAAGTATTGAAATAAAAATACCTTTTACACGTGAAACATCTTTGAATTTCAAAGCTTTTTCACATGCATGATCTCAATCCTTAAACCCTCAAGGTTGGCAGATATTATTTTGCCCAGTTTGGAAAAAAAGAAGATTTAAGATTTTGATGGAATAAGACAAAATAATCAAACCCATTTTGGAAGTCTCAAGTATGTTTCAGATGTGGAGGCATCTTTGTGAAACTGATAAAGGGTAAATATTATTCTTAAGGGACAGGTAGGGAAACAGTGCTGAAAGGACTGGATCAGAGTCATTCGGGGTCACTGTCTAAGTAAAAATTGAACCCAGAGTCCTATGACTCAGTTTAGTCCTGACACAGTTCCTTGTGCAGATAAATCATGTGTGAATACATATTAGAAAGGAAGCCTTGGTTTTAGGAGAGCAACCTGAAGAAATTATTATTTTCTTTCCTTTCTCATAACTGGTTTGTTACTTGTCCTAGGTACACAAAGATACTAAACTATAAATAGAGTTGTTCAAGAGAGTAGTTTGGTAGTGAAATTGGAAAACTGTTTGGGTGTATTTGGGAATAAAAGAGTAGGACAGCAGGGATCCTATAGAGACTGAACATTTAAAAAAATGTGTCATTTTTGTGATATATTAATTAAATTCTTTTAGTTTTAAGTAAGCATAATGAGACTATCTGAATACGTTTCAGTAATTTTCTTTCTTTTCTTTTTTTTTTTGAGATGGAGATTCACTCTGTCGCCCAGGCTGGGGTGCAGTGGCATGATCTCAGCTCACTGCAACTTCTGCCTCCTAGTTCAAGCAATTCTCCTGCCTTGGCCTCCTGAGTAGCTGGGATTACAGGCATGTGCCACCATGCCTGGCTAATTTTTGTGATTTTAGTAGAGATGGGGTTTCACCATGTTAGCCAGCTCGAACTCCTGACCCTATGATCCACCCACCTTGGCCTCAAAAAGTGCTGGGATTACAGGCATGAGCTATGGCGCCCGGCCGTTACAGTAATTTTCTAGAATTTTTTCTGATAAATGTTAGTCCCCCCAAAAACATATTTTTTTGTAGTTCTGTTGTTGAATGTAACACTACCCCCAGTAAAAGGCTTTTACTTCACTTCACTCAGATTTTTGTAAAATAAATTTAGCAAATGCTCTTTTGAAGGGAGAAAAATTTCACAGAAGCGAAAACGGTAGGTAAAAACATTATTTAACATAATTGTGCTTTAATTGACTCTTGAGAGGGCAGAGATGCAAAATAAATTCTGCATACACTGTAAAGCAACAACTGAATGGAAAGATACTTAAAATCTTTTCTATCCCTAGAAGTTGGTTAAACAGTTTTTCAAAATATGCTTCTATGCATAAATATTTTGAAGTCAAAGTAAATGTGTTGGCTAATGCATTGGTATTATCAGCCAATTAATAAGTTCAACTATGTGATGGGACTAACTTTCCCAAGCTAATAATTACTTGACAATTGCACATGTGTATCATATATTTATTCATTCAGCAAGCGCTTGTTCATTCTCTTCTATGTGCTGGCCTCCTTGCTGGGAATAGCATAAAACAGTGATCAGGACAGACTTGGTCCTTGCAGGTCCTTGCAGTAGGGAAGACAGACTGTCTATGATGAATGCTGTTGGGAGTATAGAAGGCAGGTTCATCTAGTCAAATGATAGCTACAAAATAAAGTGAAGGTGAGAGTAGATCTTCCTAATGCACAGGAGGTCAGGTCCTTTAAATCCATCAACCACCACTGAAATTAGTTTAAATCACCTATGACGTGCTATAACCCTTCCAGGCTGGGGTAAAGGCATATTGGGACCTAGAGTAGGTTGGAAGAGAGAGAGGATAAAGCCTAGTATCAGAGCTACAAGGAGAAAGGCCAATGTTTCAATGATAATAGCTAAAGGGCTTTGGTGAACAAAGCTCTCAAGAGGCTGACCTCAGTACCCAAGGGCCCACATTGGGTGAGCCAGTATGAGGCAATGTCTTGTACTTGCTGCAGGGCCTCCCTCAGTTGGAATAGGACCCCAATCAGCTGGGTGGCGGGGCGGGGTGGGGGGGGCGGTTCTCATGAACAGGCTCTAACTCTTGATAGGAGAAGATTGGCAAGGGCTGGACAGATTATCCGGGGAGCAGCCTCAAACTGGGTGGGGTTCAGGCCAGGGCATAATTCCATGAGAGAATCAGAGTGTAAAATGGGTCCCACAGCAGATACAATGAGTATGTCGGAAGGGATTGGGGGTTTGGGGCTGCTCCTTAGGGGCTTTAGGGTCCCTGACATCTTCTTAGATGTCGGGTATAGTGCAGCAGTCTCTTTCTCACTCCTCATCCCCCTCTTCCTGCCACCACTGCCCCTCTCTCTGTCATGTTCATATCCCAGTTCTGTTACGCCCAAATATCGAATAAGGCTTCTGTTGGCAACAAACGCTATTAATAGCTTTTGAATGTGAATTTGACTTTTGTTGGGAGAATACTATTTTCAGTAATTGTCAGCTCATTAAAATATATTGTAGGTAGGGTCTGAGTTTCTGCTGTGAAAAGTATGATGCTTAAAATTTAAATAAATATAAACAAATAACTTCAGTATTTTGATTTACTTATTGCCTCTAGTATTTGTCCATTTTTTCTAGCCAAAATACAAAAAATGATAACAGAACTGTAAAGAAGTCATTAACTAGTGACTATATTAATTTTTTTTCTTAATCATCTTTACCATTTTTTCTTTTTCTTTTTTTTTGAGATAGAGTCTTACTCTTGTGCAGGCTGGAGTGCAGTGGTGCAATTACAGTTCACTGCAACCTTGACTCTCCAGGCTCAAGAGATCCTCCCATCTTAGCCTCCGGAGTAGCTGGGACTACAGGCACGTGCCACCACACCCGGCTAGTTTTTGTATTTTTTGTAGAGATCAAGTTTCCCCATGATGCCCAAGCTGGTCTTGAAGACCTGGGCTCAAGCAATCCACCCACCTTGGCCTCCCAAAGTGCTGGGACTATAGGCACGAGCCACCATGCCCAGCGTCATCTTTACTGTTTTCTTTTTCTTGCCTTTTTTTTTTTTTTTTCTTTTTGAGATGGAGTCTCACTCTGTCGCCTAGGCTGGAGTGCAGTGGCGCAATCTCAGCTCCAGCTCACTGTAACCTCTGCCTCCCGGGTTCAAGCGATTCTCCTGCCTCAGTCTCCTGAGTAGCTGGGATTACAGGCCCACACCACCATGCCCAGCTAATTTTTGTATTTTTAATAGAGACGGGCTTTCACCATATTGATCAGACTGATCTTGAACTCCTGACCTCTTGATCCACCTGCCTTGGCCTTCCACAGTGCTGGGATTACAGGCTTGAGCCACCGCGCCCGGCATCTTTACTATTTTCTTAAAATAGCTGAGTAGCATACGTGCCTACGTTCTTACTGTGTAATGGATTGGATTGGGGATGTTTTGAAATGGGCCTAATAGACATAAGCTCGTTGTTTATCTTTTTGCCCAACTTTATTGTAAAAAATCATATAACAATGGAAATGTGTTCACTCTCATATCCGTGTTCCCAGGTGTATTTTAATAAAGATTGAGCCAGGCAGCACCAGTTTTAACTTGGTCACTTATCACTTGAGCAAGTAAATGTGGCCAAGTCACTTAGCTTCTCTGGGCCTCAGTTTCTAATCTATAAGTAAAAGATAATAGCGCCAACCTAATAGGTTTGTGATTTAGAGCAAATGAGACAGTGGGGACCCAAGTACTTGTTAGTTGTAAAGTGCTAATGCAGGTGTTTGGTATTTATAGTCAGATGCAGATTATGCCCACATCATATAAATTAAATGTGAATGCGTTCAAAAGCTCAACCAGTTCCTGAGGCAAGAAATGTAAAATGGCAACAACTAAAAGGGTCAGTGAAACTCTTGGCGTCTAACCAATCCTCTCCAAAATATTTTCTGATGGCATATTTCAAAATATGAGAAAAGATAAAGGAATGCAAGAACTGACCTTTTTCTCTAACCCTTTAAACATTTTCTCTCCAAAGAAACTCTGCCATAGAAACTTCAGGCCTGACTCAGTACTAAAGGTGACCATTGAAAGGACAGTTTAAAATGTTGTATTTATGCAAGTGAGGTGCCATGAACATGTACTTGTCCGAGGTGGACATGATCAGATCAAGCTTGTTCACAAAACCCTTCCCTCGTCCTTGGCCATGAGTCACAAAAATCTGACATCTGGACATAAAATACTTCCCTGAACAAAAGTTGAAACTTTTGCATATATGTGTTTGTGTATTGAATATGTAAAGGAAAAAAAAATGGAGACAGCAGACTCTTTCGTTGACTCAAATTTATGACTAATTTTAATAACGCAGCTGTCCATATGTGAGACGCTAATGAGAACATAAGGAATTCCTGGATAGAAAAGGGATGGTTGGCCCAATGGCCTGTCCCCTTCAAGTTTATTGCAACACACCTCTTTGTGTTGTCAGCATATCTTCCAACCCCTTTTGCCTACATAAACATGTCTAGCTGTCTCTTAAACTCATTTTTACTTTATGTTTCACTCAATGGACTTATTTGGTAATTCACAGCATTTCCCATATGCCTGTAGATCTTTGGATGAAGCAGTCCTATATTATCACTACTTCTTAATTAATTATGTAGAAATACTTTATAATAAAGTATTTACAGCAGACATAATTAGAAATTTAGAAGTAATTAACTGAGAAAACAAATATACCTACAGTGAATATAGAAAGAAATAACTGTTCTTTTGCTAATCTATATTCCAACTTTTCATAAAGATATGAAGAAGTAGGTGGGTAGTGATTAAGGTGGGTAAATATAAAAACTTTCTTCTTCCTTTTATGATATTAGTCTTATTAGCAAATCTCTTAGCAAGGAGAAAATGCTAAGCCTAATTGATGTAATAAAGAAGATGATCTGATGTTTTTATTTAGGTTGGGTTAAAGCCATATTCTAGATTATATTTGTATTTCCTTAATCCTATTAATGTTGCAGGTTAATGCAAATTTGATGTGAATTATTAAAATAAGAATCAGTATAGAAATGATTTTACATTAAAATTTATTTTTAAAAACCTTTCCAAATGGTGGTGGGTCAATGGACTTGGGGTGAGTTCTTAGGTAGACTCTGGGTCCTTCTGATTAAAAAATACACCTGAAAACTTCCTTTAATTTGATTGGCATCAAGGAAGTGGAAATAATTAAAGAATCCTAGGGAGAACTGATAATTAATGTTTAATTTAGCTGAATATTTTGAATTTTAATTTTTTGAAAGGCATTATCTTAAAATTATTTCAACATATATGTGTTGATCTGATGTGTGTGTTGACATTACACATAAGTTCTAGTCTTTTATTGATAAACACAAAGAGTGACCAACTTGCCCTCTACTCACCCTGGACTTTACTGGTTTTAGCCCCAGGAATCCCATGTCTTGTGAATCTGCTCGGCTCCAGGCAAACAGGTACAAACACATACTTAAAAATACAAATAATTTGCCTCTGAAATGTGATTGACTTTTTGGTCTGCATGCTCTTCAGACCCTGGGAACCCAAACATTGTAAGTGTTACATCGGCATTAAGAATTTTGTTTTGTTGTTCAAAAAGCCCATGTTCGGGTGTCACCACCTTGGTGACTATGGAGAAATACAACCCATGCGTTTTTTTTTTTTCTTTTAAATTGTTTCCAAGCTCAGATACTTGATGGTTTAGGTATTTATGTATTTATTTATTTATTTTGAAAAGCTGAAAAAGTTTTGAAAATGAAACCTATTTTCTTCCAAACGTTTTCTCTCAAGTACTTGCTTTCCAGACACACAGTAAGATACATCCTGAATCTGGCACCTTGAATGCTCCCCCAAATCTCTGAAGCCTAAGCCATATCTATTGTCCAGTCTATGATAGAAAAAATGTGAACTACACTGAGTTATTGTAGTCTTGTGTGTCTCACAATTAGAAGAACTCTGTAGGTATTTTGTTAGTTTTAAATTTGTGGACTGTGACTTCTGAACTCTCTCTCTCGAGGAGGTCTCAATAAAGAACATGCTTCAGTCTGCTCCTTAATGATTTTTAGCTTCAGTGAAGCAATTTGCAAGACTCCTCTTCCTAACAACTGCTCTGCTAAGCATTGTATAAAATATAGCATTCTTTATGGTTAGATGATACCATGGAAGATGACCAAAAGATTTTAAATACAGAGGAATGTACAGAAAAACACTGTACCCTTTAGCTGTCACATCTCCCCTCTTCCATCCCTTCATTTCCTTCATTCGGGATTTCTGCATTTTTTTATATGCATGCTACACCTCTGTGGTAGCACCTTGTTCTGTGTGTGTATGTGTATGCATGAATGCGTGTGTGCGCATGAATGTGTGTAAACATGTACTATTTTTAGCAGTAGAACATGACATAAATTTTTTTTCTGGTCACCATGCTGCATGACTGATCCATTTCATGTGATGTGTTTAGTATGGTTCATTGCCCATTGGTCTTATTATTTAACAATTTGCATTAAATTAAATTTTCTGTTTACAGGTGTAAATGGAAATTTTGGCTTCTGAGAATTTATTTACTGGATAGAGTGTTCTTGGTTGAATTAGCTCTGCCAATATTGGATTGCTTATACCTGGAATAAAGTTTGGGATATTTAATTAGAACATCATAGCAAGAGAAACTTATTATTTTTATGGCTAAGCTTAAGCTACTGAGGCCAGTATCATTAGTCTAGGAGACATTTACTATACTTCTCTGCAGAATTTTTTTAAAAAGCATGTGTATGTCTTGATGGATCAGAGGAAGTTAAATTAGTGGTAATGTGTACAAATTACTCAAAAGTTCAAAAAGCTTGAAACCTTTGTCATCTACTATAACATTTTGTTGATTAGTGGAAATTTCTCATTTTAAACTCTTTTGGCTTCCAACAGGCTCAAAGAGCTAATATTTATTGACTGCATACTGTTCGCCAGTTTCTACATTATTTGCTTTATCTGTATTGCTTCATTTCATCTTTATAGTGTCTTGTGAGATGGGTGTGTTTATTCCCATTTTACAGAGAATATCCATTTATATAATGTCATGAACGTATATCCGATGACATCATTTGCCTGCAAACGTACCCAGTGAGTGGCAGAGTCATCCTGAAGCCTGCTTTCCGGGCCCTGCCTATATTCTGGGTAAGTGATTCCAGACTCCGTAGTGGCTTATATCTAGCCTTGTTCTCTTGACATGTTCCCTGTGTTCCAACTTCCTCTCAACGTCTCAGTGTCATAGAGGATGTGAAAGCCAAGCACTGCCTCCTAGGCTTTGTGCATGGTTTTCCATTCTTTCCCTTTCTGTCTGACACACTCCCAGTTCTGTTTTGTTTTCAGCTCTACCATTGGAGTGGCACTCATGGTCACTATCCATACTGGATCTAGCAGGAGTTTGCGTAAGCTCCTAAGACATTTTTTTTTTTCCTCATTTTGAAAAAAATTTAAACAAAAACAGCTTTAGTGAGACACAATTTACATACATTATAATTCACCTATTCAAAGCCTATAAGTCAATGGTTTTTAATATATTCACAGATATATGGACAATCATTGACACAATTTTAGAATATTTTCATCATCACAAAGAGAAACACTCTACCCTTCAGCTGTCACAACTCCCCTCTTCCATCCCTTCATCTCCTTCAGCTCCAATCAACCACTAATCTACTTCTGCCTTTGTAAATTTGCCTATTCTGGACATTTTACATACATGGAATCACAAAATATGTGATCTTTTATGACTAGCTTCTTTCACTTAACTCAGTGTTCTCAAAGTTCATTCATGTTTTATCATGCCTCAGTACTGCCTTCGTTTTTATGGCTCAATACTATCCTACTGTTCTGTTGTATAGATAGACTACCTTTTGTCTGTCCGCTCATCTGTTGATGGGCAGTTGGGTTGTCTCCACCTTTTGGCAATTGTGAACGGTGCTGCTATGAACATTTGTGTGCAAGTTTTTGTTTGAACACCTGCTGTCACTTCTTTTGGGTATATACCCTAGAGTGGAATTGCTGGGTCTTAATTCTACGTTTTACTTTTTCAGAAACTGCCAACTTGTTTTCCACAGTAGCTGCAATGTTTTTTTTTAATTCCCATCAGTAATGTAGAATCAGGGTGGGTCCAATTTCTCCACCCGCTTGCCAACACTTGTTATTTGCTGTTTTGTTTTGTTTTATGTTTTGGTTATAACATTCCTAGTGGGTTAAATGGCCTAATTATTATTATTATTTTTTTTTTGAGACAGAGTTTCAGTCTTGTTGCCCAGGCTGGAGTGCAATGGTGCGATCTCGGCTCACCACAACCTCTGCCTCTCAGGTTCACGTGATTCTTCTGCCTCAGCCTCCCTAGTAACTGGGATTACAGGCATGTGCCACCATGCCCGGCTAATTTTGTATTTTTAGTAGAGACAGGTTTCTCCATGTTGCTCAGGCTGGTCTCGAACTCCTGACCTCAGGTGATCTGCCTGCCTCGGCCTCCCAAAGTGCTGGGATTAGAGGCATGAGCCACCGTGCCCGGCTGGCCTAATTAATTTTTAAGATCTTTAAAGACTCTAAAAGAAGGCTTTATTTTTTCCTCTTTTGTGTTCCCAAGCACTGGTTTAAATCTCTCTTGAAGTATTTGTCACCAAATCCTTTAATCTCTCTTTCTCTCTCTCTTTCTCCTCTCATCCCTTTCTTGAAACCAGCATGGACATTTTTGTTCCCAGGACATGGTGCCCAGGACTCAGTACATTAGATGAATGAAGAGGCATGAGTGGGGAACTGTGGGGACAAGGAATTTTGGGAATGAACATTTCTTTATTATCCCTCCCATTGTGCCAGGCACTATGTAGCACTAACATATATTATCTCATTTAATTTTCATAATAGCAGTTAAGAATCAGGTGTTATGGTATTCATTTTGCGGAAGAAGAAATTGAAACCATAGAAATTCTCTTGGCATCTAACCACTGAGAGTAGAGTCTGGCTTCAAACCAAACTCTCTGAACTCAAAACCTATGTTGATTTCACAACAGCATGTGTCAATCAAAGAAAAGATAAGGACCATCACTATTCTTACTAGCGCTACTATGACTATCCCCACTTATTGGATGCTTTCTGTGTGCTGTACACCATGACAGCTAGTTTTTGGACACTATCTAATTTGATCATTTAAAAATTTAGTGAGTTAGATATTATTATTCCAATTTTTCAGACAATGAAATAATCCCTGAGAAAAGTAATTTGCCCAAGAACAAACAACTAATAAGCAATGAGTTCAAAGCCAGGTCTGTTTAATTATAAAATTTCTGTACTCCTATCAATGTGGGAAAATACATTAGAGATCTAAAAGTTTACCTGGTTATCCGACAGTATGGGGAAGTTTGCCAGGTAACCAGACAACCAGACTGCCCAACAAATTTTTCCCAAGTACTTTTGCTTTCTCAGCTGCTTCCAATCAGAATTTTGGTAGCATAGATAATTTGGCTAATTCTATATGTTATGAAAAAGGCACACTGTGACCCATAAAAGAAAGAATGTTCTG
Source organism: Papio anubis (assembly GCF_008728515.1). NCBI lineage: Eukaryota > Metazoa > Chordata > Mammalia > Primates > Cercopithecidae > Papio > Papio anubis. The sequence continues at coordinate 28,417,797 of NC_044985.1, forward strand.
TTCAACTGGCTTATTGTGTTTTTATTTATTTATTTATTTACTTATATATTTAGAGACAGGATCTGACTTTGGAGTGCAATAGTGCTATCTCAGCTCACTGCAACCTCCACCTCCCAAGCTCAAGCAATTCTCCTGCCTCAGCCTCCAGAGTAGCTGGGACTACAGGCATGTGCCACGGTGCCTGGCTAATTTTTATGTTTTTAGTAGACACGGAGTTTTGCCATGTTGCCCTGGCTGGTCTTGAACTCCTGAGCTCGGGTGATCTGCCTGTCTCAGCCTCCCAAAATTCTGGGATTACAGGCTTATTGTGTTTTTAATCATCTTACCTATAATATATGTAAAGTATCCTGCATATGACTGGACGATTTTTTAAAATACAGTAATTAACTGGCTACCCCTGCTTTTAACAGTTTGGCCATTTATTTGTTCATTTAATGTTTATGTCATGAAGCTATCTTTTATCTTACTGCATGAAATCTACCTTAGCACTAAATGAAATGCTGGTAAGAATCCACAATAAAGAGAAACAAAAAAAAATCATAACTGGAATAGAAGATTTTTAAATACATTTCAATTTTATATTCTGATTTATATACTCTGGTTTTAGAGTATTTTTTCCAGGATTTATGCTAGTTTGTTAAATATTGGGAAACCTCAGCGTGGCTATGTTTTGGAGGCAGGTATAATGGAAAGGCAGAGACATCAGATGCCTCTAAACACCAAGTACTTAATCCATATATTTTCTTATTCCCAATATCTGCTTTAGATGTTTCATTCTTCTTCTTGTCATGTTTTTTCATTACTCTTCATGCCTTTTTTAGAGGTTTTTTTTTTTTTTTTTTTTTTTTTTTTTTAAGTAGAAGCCGATGTTACCATTTGGCATATGTCTCCCTTGGCAGTGACATCTTGAAAATTAAAAAAAATAATACCTCCCTCGCATGCATCCATGCAGGCTGCCTGTAACTGCACTGTGCTTTGAAATGTGTCACCTTATGAAATTCTGCAAATTGTTCATAACGTTGTCTCTATAAATGTTTTGGAAGGGCTTTACTGTCAGGTCAGCTTTCTAAGGGCTAGAAATATGTCAAACTGGCAGCTTTACCTTTATTTAAGAGCCAAAATACAAATAAGTAGATTACAAAGCAATCAATCAATATAGCATTGCAGGATGTTATGGTTGGCATTGACCTCAGAGTTCGGCCCTGTCATTTTACAGATGAGTAAACTTGTCTGTAAACTCTGCAGGAGACAGGGTTTTGTCCTGACTCAGTTACAGTCAATCAGGTAACCTTGGATGTGCTGCTGTGCCTCAGTTTCCTCATCTGAAAGAGAGGAGATTTCCCTCTGTTAGATCATCTCTGAGACATTTTCCCAGATGTCAATTTGTAAGGTGTCATGACAAATTTGACGTATTGTATTTGATATATTTCCAGTCCTTAAAAAGCTTCTGACCTCACGTAAAAGATTGCTCTGATCTTTTACGTGGTTTCCTTATATATTCTTTAAAAGTTGGAAGCACTATCAATTTATAGTTATTGGCAAAATCATAACTTTTATTCACTGTTGAAAGAATAAACAAATGAAGATCTTTTTCCCAGTCAGAGCATTTCTTCACTTTTTTTTCCCTCCCTGGTTTGTTTTTATAGGGTTGCTTGGGGATATTAGGTTACTGACCTTTGTTTTCCTTTCTACAAGAAGCTTTCGCTAAAGTATTTTCGAGGGGGGTCTTATAGGAAACAATGGCTCTCACATGCAAGTAATTAAATGGAAAGAAAAAATGGCACACATTTGACTTGATTAATTTTCTTTCTTTCTGTAAACCTGTGGATCCTAACCTGAAAGTTGTGTGCAAGAGTCCACAGGCTTACTGAGATACTTTATCTTTTGCATTACATTAAAGTCTCCGGGTGAATTTAGTACTCCTGTAAGGCCTGGGCAGGCTAGTTTGGCATACAATGTAATCCGACATGATGCATGCTTTTTTACTCAACTGTAAACATCTATTTCATTCAGATATCACCTGCTATTCTTAAGGCAAGTCTTTGGAATAGAGACCCTAAGTGTGTCAAAAATATGTAATGTGTTTGTGATAGAAATAAATAGAGACTAGGGCAACTTAACACATGGGCTTTCACATGTGTGGGCCAGCACTTGCAGAATTCTAAAGTAGGTTATGTTAGCCTTCCCACTTTCAATGCCTTTATGGATGTAGTGTTTATATATCCTAGATTTTCCAGTGCAACTCTGGGTTGTAAATATTCTGTCCTGTTGTTCCCATAAGCACAATCATACTTGTCAAGCTATGTGTCACGAGTTTTGGTTTGGAAAATATGGACTCCGTATGTACATCAGAGCCTGTTTTTTCTGGCTGGATGCCCTATGCTATTCCTTTACTCTGCCCTACCCCTAGCCCACTTCCCGTTCTCATCAAAGCCTTGTTTCTGTTACAGTTCACTTGCTCATGTTGTCTATGCCTAGTGTCTAGGGGGCAATGTGAACAGTAAACTAATCTGTGTTAATGGGCAAGTGGAGAAAATCAGGGTCAGGAGAATCCACACATCCAGAGTACTCTGTCTCCTCTCAGGTAACATAAGTGGTTCTCTGGAAATAAGGCCATAGTTTCATTTATCTCTAAGACAAAGAGTCTTTCTATAGTAGGTTGACCGAGGCAGATTTCTTGGAGGCAGCAAGGGTCCCCTACATTTCATCACAAAGATGGTAACTCCTCCGTCAATACCTTGGACCAGCTTTGCAGATGTGTCCTCAATGTGATTGAGGACCAGCTTCGCAGATGTGTCCCTGATGCTACCCTGTAGTGGTAGGAAAGGAATAAAAGCCCAGTGTGCCAACTTTACTCCTCAACCCACAACGATTTCTTCTGGTATGTGTATACCGCTCAAATGCTCTTTTTGCAAAGTTGGAAAGCAAAATTGCTCCATGACAATATTTGCTGAGACAGCAAGACAATCTATGCCTCTCCATTGTTAAATCCCTGACCCCTACTCAACCTGACTTTAAAAAAAATTATTCTTTCATCAGGAGGCTATGTTTAACATTTGTAAAAAGACATTTAGGATTATTTGAAATATTTTATAGATTTCAAGTTCATTGTCTGTCATTTTCCTTTTAGCCTAACCTTGTTATTTCTGTTTATTGTATGTGATTTTATTACATAAACATATACAGGTTTCTAATTGTTTAAACATCTTGCTTTAAAAATCTCTGGTTAAGCACTTTTATTTGTATCACTTTTTTTCTTGTCTTGATTTGCTTCTTAACTGTGATAAATTTCAATGGAATCTCCTCTAACTCTTTAAAAAATAACTCCTCATTTTTCTGTGTTAAGCAGTTTACCTTTTAGAAATTCAATCAGCATTCCTTTTGGCACTTGGTATTATCTTAAAAAGCAACATTAGTACCTTGACTTTTCAGCCCTGAGAGCATTTGCTGAACCAGATGGTTTCAATATCATCTATTATTTTTAATCATACATGGTTAAGTCTCAAGAACCAGTCTCTGGAGACTGTTGACTATTTAGGAAGCTAGAAGAGTAAGCACACATCTTTAGAAACAGGATGTACATTTAGTATCATTATTATCCTAACCAATATCTGAGTAATTGAGCCACCTTATTGTCAGATTCAGGCTTTCCTAGCAGTCTATTATCAGTTTCTTTTTCTGAACTTTTATGTCTACATTTGGGGAATTTAATGCTATTGTAGAATCACTGGTCACTTTTGTAAACTATAATCTCCCATAGCAATAATTGTTTTTAATTCCAGGCATAGTATGTACCAAACATATTAACTTCTAAAATCTTTTTTTTTTTTTTTTTTTTTTCCAGCCAGGATCTCACTCGGTCACCTAGCCTGGCTAATTTTAAAAAGTTTTGTAGAGATAGGGATTTTACTATGTTGCCCAGTCTGGTCTGAACTCCTGGGCTTAAGCAATCCCCCTGCCTCAGCATCCCAAATTGCTGAGATTACAGGTGTGAGTCACTGCACCTGGCCAACTTCTAAAGTCTTAATGACAAAACAAAAAGATTAGTATTATTATCTCCATTTTACAGATGGGAAAATAGGTTTCAAAAGGTAAATTATATTTTTTTCCATTTCATGACTAATAAGAATGAGGCTTACATTCAAGTCTAGTCTCTGCCTATTTTGATCATTTCTAAGTCTGACTTAGCAACCCCCACTTCTAACCACTGTGCCATAGCACTTCCTGCTAACCCTGAATAAAGGTGTCTGTTATGTAAATCAACATATTCATTGACAGTGGACTTCCTTTTTGTATACTGCAATATGCATATATAAAAGCATTCAATATTAACCTTGTCTGGTTTCTTTTTTATTTGAAAAATACCAACCCTACTCACATACTAATAGTTAGAAGATTATATAAAATAAGAAGCTAAAAACTTTCCTGACCCTCCAAGGTCATACTTTAAAAGTTCTGCTAGGCCAGGCACGGTGTCTCAAGCCTGTAATCCCAGCTCTTTGGGAGGCCGAGATGGGCGGATCACGAGGTCAGGAGATCAAGACCATCCTGGCTAACACGGTGAAACCCCGTCTCTACTAAAAAATACAAAAAATTAGCCAGGCGTGGTGGCGGGTGCCTGTAGTCCCAGCTACTCAGGAGGCTAAGGCAGGAGAATGGCGTCAACCCGGGAGGCGGAGATTGCAGTGAGCTGAGATCCAGCCACTGCACTCCAGCCTGGGCGACAGAGCGAGACTCCGTCTCCAAAAAAAAAAAAAAAAAAAAAAAAAAGTTCTGCTAGGCACATCTAGATGTGACTCCATATACATTTTATTTTTAATTTTTAAAGTCTTATCTTGAGGTTTATTACCGAAATTACTACATCTTATCACTTTCTGCTTGCATAGGGAACATAGAAAAATTTATTTTTCTGGAAAATACTATGAAGTATCTTCATGTTTTTTTTACTTTTTTCCCTTTTTTAAAATTAAGGATTTTGAGAGTCAGAGTCTGCAAGCTGTGAATTGGTTAGGCAAATAGTTTGAAAATACTGACTCTCCGCTCTTCACCTGATATTTGCCTATTGTTAGACTTCAGGAAGAGGGATTTAATGAAATAAAATATTTAATGTTTCATACTATCTTTTTCTCCTATGTGGATGGTTGGAGATTCTTGCAGATAATTTCTTCTTTTAGATCCTTTTTAAAACAGACATTTAGCATAGGCTTTTCTAGGCTTCCATCTTCTGTTAAAAAATAGGGGCACAGTTGTAATGAAAAAGTTGGGGAGACGAGAATGAAAGGGCTGTAGGAAAGGGCGTCATCATTAAAGAAGTTATAGGAACACTTTTTCAGCCCCTTTTAATCGAACAGAGTTGATCTTAGATAAAATTGCATGGAAGGCAGAGTTTGCCTTCATTCTTGTCTTCACTGGGGCCACTGCCTTCTCTCCTTTGGGCTCCAACCGAAGCCTACAAATCTATTACATTTCTGTTTACATGGCAGGACCTTTGTTTTGATCTCTGCTGGACTGTAAGCTATGAGGGAACTTGTCTTTGTAACTATCGCAGTGCCTAATTAGTGCTTAAAAGACAGGTATGAGACGAAGACAAACACATACGTGAGTGATTGAATGATGATAATGACTGCTGTTTGGGGTCCTGAGTAAATAGTATGCAAATTTTCAATAAGGCATTAACATCAGTGTGAGAGGCAGAAAGTACCACTGGATGGAGCATAGGTTTGGGGGTAATTTCTCTCCCAAACACTCCACTTACTAGGAGTATGATCTTTCTTTGCTGAATTCTGAGGATTTTTTTTTTTTTTTGTCTCAGTTGTTCCATCTGTGATATGGGCATATTATCACTGATGGTCTTGTGCTACTGTCAAGGTTCAATGATAAGGCCAGGGTGCGGTGGTTTACACCTGTAATCCCAGCACTTTGGGAAGCCGAGGTGGGTGGAGGCCAGGAGTTCGAGATCAGCCTGGCCAAAATGGTGAAACCCCGTCTCTACTAAAAACAAACAAACAAACAAACATACATTAGCCTGGTGTGGTAGTGCACACTTGTAGTCCCAGAACCTGAGAGGCAGAGGTTGCAATGAGCCAAGATTGCACTACTGCACTCCATCCTGGGTGACAGAGGGAGATTCTGTCTCAAAAACAAACAAAAAGATTCAATGATAAAATGATGCAATGTGCTTAGCTCTGATCTTTAGACTATATAGACCATAGATAGCAATAGTAATATGATTACTGTTACTATTAATGATAATTCAGTAAATGCATAATTATTTATGGAGCCTTGTTTGGGCCAGACCCCACTCCAGATGTTAGTAATTCAGTGGAAGACAAAAACAGACAAAAATTCCTCCTCCCAAAGAGCTTACATTTGAATGAGTAAGACATAAAAAATGAATAAACAAAGTATAGAATATATTAGGTAATGATAAGTGTGATGGAGACACCTAAAGTGGAGAAAAAGGATAGTGAGGGAGAAGGGGCTGGAACTTTAGATCGGATGGCCAGGAAAATCCTCACTGGAAAGAGTGTAGAGGCCTGAACAAAGTGGGGGAGTGGGCTCTAGCAGGGAAGAGCATTCCACAGGACAAGTCACCCTAACCACTTAATTATTAAAATCCTCCTCTGCTGACACCACCCTTTGGTAAGCATTCACATGGGGCACACGTAACTTCATAGTTTTTGCCCATTCAGAAAGGCCTGTCCTCTTACTCAAATTTCCTTGACACCAATTTTCCAGTCATGTTTCTTCCACATCCCTGACCATCCAGCCAAATCATTGTCCATGGCCCGTAAATTGGTATATCATTGCATGTCTGGCTGTATCTCCTTCTAAGCAAAGTGCATAACCAGGTTCATTGTCTAAAGTTTTGCCCACTGGGAGAATTTCCCTTTACCAGTGTTTTTCAGGGATGTTTTTCAGAGGGGTTGTGGTGCTATAGTTGTCCACTTTTGTGTGGTGCCTGAATCTCATACAGAACCACCTGTAAATCAGGCCTGAGTCTTCTGTTTTCTGGTCAACTGGTTTGTAGAGAATTCCCTATGAGGTCACAGGTGCATGCCGGGAGAGAGAAGGTAGAATAGCCGGGGTGGGGCCATGGGCATTTGGGTCATTTCATGTTACTTACTTATGCTTCCAGGGCCTGCTCAGGCCTCATGATGTTATGTGCCACTTCTATTTGATGATGGAGTGTTGTGGTGCATTCCCAACTTTATGGCTTGATGGCTCAGCTGAAACCCAGTTCATGATGGGTAGCTCAGGTCATCTGGAACTTGATGGCCCAAGGTCTAGCATTCAGTGTCCTCTAAGGCCAATGGCTCTCTCTCAAAGGAGAGTAGTTATCTGCAGATGATGGCAGGGCCTTGCTCCAAAATCCTAAAAGTTTGATCCTTGATTCCCCTATGGGGGTCTGCCAAAGGCTCAAACAGCATCTCTATCTGCTACTGACGTTTTAAGTACCGTTAGATCTTCTAGATCATATAGTCCAAGTGTCAGAGAAGGTTGAACAGCAGCCTAAATCCGTTGCAGAGCCTTCTCTTATTCTGGGTCTCACTCAACACTACCAGCTTTTCAGGTATTCAGTAAATGGGCTAGAGTAATAACATACCCAAATGAGAAGTCTATTACCTCCAAAATCCAAACAGGTCCAATAAATGTTGTGTCTTTTTCTCGATTGTAGTAGGGGCCAGATGCAACAACTTATTCTTTACCTTAGAAGGGATATCTTGGCATGCTCTCTACCACTGGATGCCTAGATATTTCATTAAGGGAGAATGTCCCTGATTTTTAATTGGATTTATTTCCCACCTTCTGAGATGGCGATATAGTCTTACCAGTCCAAGTAGTTGGACTACTTCTTCCCTGACACTAGAGATCCAGTCAGTGTAATATGCATCAGATATAATGAGACTCAAGTCGTGACTATCCCATGTAGAACTGGGATCCAAGGTCTTTCTAATCTAAGATCCACGGTAAACTAACAGTTCTGAATACAGGGCTGGAGAGTTGATATACCAGAATAACATTTACTTAGCATTTGTTATATGCTGAACACTGTGCTAATTCATGGGACATGTAGTTAAATAAAAATTAGGAATAACGTAAAGTCAAACTAGAGGAACTATGTACTCACAGCTGAGGAGGATGTTCAGTACTCTCTTGTGTAAGTTCAGAGGAAATACTCATAGGCATAATATGAACTTGATGCTCCATGGAATGTTCGTATCAAGTAGATGTTCTATCCCGATTACCTGTATAAGAAGGGTACCCAGGCAGGAGGATCACTTGAGCCCAGGAGTTTGAGAGCAGCCTGGGCAACACTGGAAGATCTTGTCTCTATAAAAAATTAGCTAGGCATGGTGGCATGTGCCTGTGGTCCCAGCTACTTGGGAAGCTGAGGTAAGACGGTCGCTAAGTGACTTAAGGATTTTTAGACATCACTCATGTTTGGACCAATGAGGCAAAAGCATGTGAAGGATTTACAGCTTGCATGCAAGTTTCATGTGCAGGAGGTACAGTGTATATAGACCCTACCTTAGGAAAGAGACCATTTACTGCTGGTGAAACAGGCCTGAGGCTTTTTGGTCATTGCAATGGGAGTGTTAGTGACTAAATACAGATGCATTTTAGTGCACTGTAATGTGATTTAAAAAATTGTTCAAACAATCAATTTACTGTTGTCATCACATCTCCTCTGATTTTCAAGTGCAAATTTAACACCATTGTTCTTATTAACAATTAAAAAAAGTTTTACCCCTTAAGTTTCCATTATAAGGGATGCATTCTTGAAGTCATGGTTACATTAAAATTCTTACTACAAATGAAGCCAGCTAAAAATGTTTACCAACTTGAATTGAGCTCATCATGTTTTGTTTGCTGAATAGTGTTTTGTGATTTTACCAACATAAGAATGAGTCTCCAAACTATTTTTAAAAGTAGAGCTTTTACTCTAAAGAAGTGCTTGCCTCATTTTCTTCGTGCTACTCCAAACAAGATGTTGTTTATTACTTTGAAACACTATATGTAAACCCCAGGAATATGTTAAATATGATTGAAGTCTTGGCTGTCTTTAACAAATTGAAGTTTCCAGAAATTTAGCTGTGTTTAAAAACCAAAGCCATGTTTTCAGGAAAGATTTCTATTTCCAAATATGTGGTTGCCCAAACCTTTTATATTTTCATGTCAAATTCAGCTGCCAAATAACACACACTGTACCTTAGCTATAATAAAAAAAAACACAAACCAACACATAGACTTCAGATTTTAAAAAGCACTGCAAGAACAACTATGATCATATTTCTTGAACTTATGCTATTCATATGCATATAAGCGTGTTTTAGAGTAAGCTCTGTGAGGCATCGGTCACTTACACCAGTACAAATTGACATGCACAGCACAAGATTGGCACTATGCAACAGCCGATCTGGGAAAATACAGGAATTCCTAGTCAGACCAAAATATGAGGTCAAGGAAGTTGCTTTTATAATAATAGTGGTTATCTGTTTAATGTGTGATCTGGCAGTGATATGATGTTGACCATAGGCAATTATGCATATTTCTAAACTGGTTGTATGCAAGCCTGGAGTAAGAGAAATCCCCCAGTTTGTGATAAAAGGCTATTTATTGCCCTTTTATTTCCTTCAAATGCTTTACTTAATCATTTATAAAAGACAAATTAGGAGTGAATACCAATTTCATTTTGTGTTTAATTCTGTATTCATTCCTACACGTTTGGGATATCTATTAATATGTGCTCTTAATAGTTTTGGCACAAGTTCAATGTCAACGAATGAATGATGTACACATTTTATAGTCTTCTTAAGGGATAATAATGTGGTTCAGTGACAGTGTGTCTTGATTTCTTTGGGGGCAGGGCACTCTGATATGAGTCATAAGGGATAAAGACTATTAGCTATTTTTCCCTCAGCTAGCGCAGTGATGCAAAATTTTTGTTTCATTATAGTGCATTTTCTTAGAATGGCAATATCAGGTTTAGTGTATAGATTAATGCTTAAGAAACTGGTTGATCACATGGGACTATCTTTTGCTTTATCCTTTCAATGTGACTGAAAATTTATATTCCATATTTTCATATCAATGACAATGTGATGACACGGCAAAGGAGTTATATTGGCTTGTTGCACACATCAAATGTAATATTCTTTTCTTTGCAGAAAAAATATGTTTATTTTGAAGAAGAGAAAAGAACTTGAGCATTTCAAGTATCAGGAAAGCTATCTTGGAGAGGATAGTGATTGGCTGCTATTTACGTACTCTGTGGGCAGAACAAAAAGCAATGGGATTGGATTTTAGTAAAATGGGCTTAAATTAGTCTTGCAGAAGCACATACATAAAACACTACAATGGGTCGCAATAGTTGCCCTTTTTATTCCCAGGGACTGGGGCTGCTGTACTCACCAGAGTTCAGCAATGGTCCCTGGCACAGACAGGTGCTCAACCAATGTTAAATGTATAAAGTGAGAGACTGGATTAGGGAGATGCTTATAGAGGCATAGCATCGGATCCCAATGTAAGGTATAGATTTTAAGGATTAATGGTGCCATTGCTTTAGAAATTCAATGTCATCCACAAGGAAATTAGAATTGTAAATATTGAAAAATCCCCATGGAATTTTAAATTATATGCATATGCCATAATTACTCTCACAATTTTCCAAATTTTCCAGACATTTCACCTTTAAAGTGGTACAGTAGAAAGGATGGGAGTCTAGAGTATTGGAAGTGGTGGACTAGGAGACTTCTGGCCACAGCATAATTCACTACTGGTGGGGATCCAGGGCTATTAGCTGCAGTAGTTGCCTTTGAGAAGCCTCTAAAGACTGAATATGAGATGTTAAGAGCTATGCATTGTGTCTATTCTGAAGACTATTTCCTCTGAGTGCTTTGTGTGTGTGTATGTGTGAATGAGAGGGAATGTGGTCAGTTACATATTATTTCTCTAACATGCAACTGGACCTTGAAAGGATTTTATTTGAAAGATGTTAAAAAAAAAAAAAGTTCCAAACAAGAAGCCAAATGTAGCTACCAGTCATTCAGGAGTTCGGAGGGATTAGAGTATCACTTCCATCCACATGTGAACCGCTTGACAGAAGACTAGCCAGCGCCAAATTTCAACCAGAGAAGACAAGGCAGTATTTCACATGCCCACTGCTGGGTTGGGTTTTTGGTGGCTCAGTCTCCAGAGACTTTTGGACCGGATCTCTGGTGAAAATGATATGTGGGGCTGATGTGGGTGGGGCCATGTCATCATTAAGAAGAAAAGCACTCCAGAGTTTATAGGTTTCATGGACTTAGGAAAATATTTAAGACCTGATTATAATTACATTGGTTGCAAATGACAAAAAGTACAAAACTCAGGTTAACAAATATGAACAAATGCAATGTTGGGTCAGCTTCATTCATTGTCAAAAAGAGTACTCATAAAAATTGTCATTACATTTGAAAACAGTTCAAATGTGCATGTTGATTGCTTAGAAATCACAGCTTATTGTAAATTTGCTGTATTACTTGAGGCCTAAGCATTTCAGAAACAAAAAATAGTTTTAAAAACCAAAACTCTTTCAAAGTTTTTCAGCAAAATGATTGTGCTTCATGTGTGATATGGGTGTATTTTAATGTTTGATATAATTGGTTTCCGGGAATAATGATGCCTGGGGTTTGCAGAGCATTTAAATGGCCTTGAATCCAGGAAACTAAGTGGGAAGAGGTAAGAGATTAGGCATATTTTAAAGGGTGCTAAAAAAGCATTACACAGGTACAAAACTACTTTAGAAAGTGAGGTGTCCAATAAGCCTGTTACTTTTTTTTTTTTTTTTTTGAGACAAAATCTTGCTCTGTCACCCAGGCTGTAGTGCAGTGGCGTGATCATAGCTCATTGCACCCTTGAACTCCTGGACTCAAGGAATTCTTTCACCTCAGGTTCCAAGTAGCTGGGATTATAGTTGTATACCTCTATGCCTGCTAATAATTTTATTTTTGTTTTATTTTACTTTTTTATTTCAATAGATTTTTGAGGAACAAGTCTTGTTTAGTTACTTGAGTAAGTTCTTTAGTGGTGATTTCTGAGATTTTGGTGCACCCATCACCTAAGCAATATACATTGTACCCAGTGTGAACTCTTTTATCTCTTGCTACCCCCTCACCCTTTCCCCATAGTCCTCAAAGCCCAATATATAATTCTTATGCCTTTGCATCGTTATAGCTTAGCTCCCACATATGAATGAGAACATATGATATTTGGTTTTCCATTCCTGAGTTACTTCACTTAGAATAATAGTCTCCAATTCCATCCAGGTTTCTGCAAACGTCCTTATTTCATTCTTTTTTTATGGCTAAGTAGTATTCCATGGTGTGTGTATATGTATATATATATCTCTCACATTTTCTGTAACCTCTCATTGATTGATAGGCATTTGGGCTGGTTCTGTATTTTTGCAATTGCAAATGGTGCTGCTATAAACATGAGTGTGCAAGTATTTTTCTTTTTGTATAATGACTTCTTTTCTTCTGGATAGATACCTACTAGTAGGATTGTTTTTTATGGAGGCAGGGTCTTGCTATGGTGCCTGGGCTGGTCTCACACTCCTGGCGTCAACTGATCTTCCTGCCTCGGCCTCCCAAAGTCCTGGGAATACAGTCATGAGCCACCACAACTGGCTCCCCTTTACTTTCAATCAAATTGTTTATGACATGTAATCAGATAACTTTGAAGATGAAGAATTCAGTTCTTAAATACATAGTGCTTGTTAACCAATCTAGAAAAGGAAAAGGTAGGAATCTGACCTTGGCAAATAATGCTGTCCACTGCATCTTGTGATATGTGCTTTATGTAACAATGCTTAAAATTGATTTAATCTCTACAGTCGGGACAACTGCTCATTATTTCCAGTTGGCTATGTTTCTTTGGTGTAACAAGAACCAGCGAGTTGGGGAAGGGAGATGATAATTCCAGTTTCAGTTAAATAAATTGCAGGTGAAGAAGGCACAACCCTTTCTGGAACAGTTATTTCTTAGCATGCTCTGAACTTTGCTTGATGATGTGAAATGACTATTTTAAATTGTATTTTATTCCTTATACATAATCACATTGTTTGTACATCAACAGGTAAAGGTTCACTGGTGGCTCTATTTCAGCCTATACTTAATTATGGTTTTAATATTCTAGAAGGACTATATTTGTAATTTGGTGAGTCCTTCCGTGCAAGACATTAAATGTTATTAATTAATACAGTTGTATAGTATTTAGATAGAATAAATTGCTCATTTTTATTTCATTATCTTGTATTTTTAACATGTTTCTAACTGTGACAGACACTCAGGTACAATTATTATGTATAATAACTTTAAGGTCCATTTTATCAATATGCACAATTTTTGGAGATAATACTTCTAGAATGTTTTCAGCTTTCACATTTTACTCTTATTCTTGCTGTCATAAAATACTATGAAGTATTTGTTGTATGTTTTAGTTTCCTTCTTGATAGATGAGGCAACTGGAAGGCATGGACTATTGAAATGAAGAGCAAGGTCACGGTCTTTAGTTAATCTCTAAAGAAGGGCTGCTCTCCCAGTTTCCAGATAAACTTTCCTATGGCCTTTTGTGAAAAAATAGCAGGATCGGCCGGGCACAGTGGCTCACTTCTGTAATCCCAGCACTTTGGGAGGCCAAGGCGGGTGGATCATGAGGTCAGGAGATCGAGACCATCCTGGCTATCACTGTGACAACCCATCTCTACTAAAAATACAAAAAGTTAGCTGGGCGTGGTGGTGGGTGCCTGTAGTCCCAGCTACTCGGGACACTGAAGCAGGAGAGTTGCTTGAACCGGGGAGGTGGAAGTTGCAGTGCGCTGAGATTGCACCACTGCACTCCAGCCTGGGTGACAGAACAAGACTCCATCGGAAAAAAAAAAAAAAAAAAAAAAAAAAAGGCAGGATCTCCTTAATCCTTAATTACTTCTCCAGCTCTCTTCTACCTCCTTGAGTTGTCTCAATTAAGAATGTCTTCAGGTAGAGATTCCATTAGGAAAGGACCACTTGTGTCTTGTCTACCTGTGTATCCCCAGCATGTAACCATAATACTTACTAATAAGTATTTATAGACTCCGTAAATGAGTGAGGAAGTGAATGAGTGTAAAGGCTTGTAGCAGAAGTTTGCTTGTGGTCACTGGGGCTCTCTGCTGAGTTTGAGTGGTGGAGCCCCTATCTGACACGCTGCACTGTCACCATCTTTGAGCACACTGTTGTTGAAACGGCTCTCCGGGCCTCACCTTGCCTACTCTGCCCACTTCATCACTTTCCTCAGGTCAATTTGAGACTTAGGTTTGGTGCAGGGGCTACTGGTTTTGATCTGTTCCTCCTTGGCACCGGGGGAGGTTAGGAAGAGTGAACCCAAACAGGGTTGGACAAAGTAAGTGGAAAGAGGCTGAAAGACTCATAAACTGAGATGGGTTGGTGGTGTTCTAGCGAAGGTGTAAGGACGTTAGCTTAGTGTTGTGTTTGTGCGAGGCTTCCACCCTGTGTCTGTGTCGTTTCAGCATCCTTCCCGTTCAACACAATTCTCTTCCTTCCCTTTCCTGGAGACAACTAGCATGCTGTCCTCAAAGAACTGCCATTGCTGAATTCTGCCCCAGTGCAAGGCTGCCGCGCTAATGAACGGTACAATAAACAGCCCTACACAATGTGTTGTTCTGTGTTCTGTGACGATATTGTTGAAGCCTCTGTCCTGTGCTTTCCACTGTGCCTTCTCAAGGAGGGCCGCAGGGACAAATTTCTCTATGGTCTCATAACCAGGAATAATGATGTCTCTCCTGGACAAACGGCTTGTTCTTTGTTTTAGGGATGCTGCAGTTCTTGTAATGGATCATGTTTCCCTCTTCATGTAGCCTGTCTGAAAGCTCGGATTCTAATTTATAGCCTACCTCTGGCAAGTGTATCAAGCTTCCTTGCAAGAATTTTGTCTCTTTTACATCACTGCATTTTCTCCTGGACTCATTTTATTTACCTACTTTAATTTAATTTAATTTTATTGTATTGGATGCATTAAATAAAAAAAAAAACTACTTAAACCCTTTTGGGGAAAAAAAAAGAGGTTATAAAGAAATAAAGTTAAAGACCAATGTATGTATGTAACAATTTTATTTTAGTTTTTAAAATAAATTCCCTGGGCCTTAATTTCACAACCTCCTCTTCTCTAGTCTCAAAATCAGTCCATCACTGTCTCACTGTCTAGTGTCATAATCCTTTCTGGATTAGCTCTCCTCCGCTCCCCTTCCCTCCCCTTTTCTTCTCTCCCTACCCCTCCTCTTCCCTTCCTTTTCCTTTCCTTCCCTTCCCCTTTTCATTGAAAGTAAGGTGTTAATAGCAGATCTCTGCTACTGACACTTTCTAACCATGTGAATTTTGCTAAATTATTTAATCTGTTTCATTTGTAGGAAGAGTAATAATCTTTATCTTATGTGAAGGTTGTGAAGATTACATGAAATTATGTAAAGTAGTAAATTATTTGGATTTTTGTTGAAGACAGTCTTATAAGCAGAAATTCACTGTACTTGGAGTTTAAAGTCTCCACTTTTTCACTTGTTGGCTTATGCCCTTGGGCAAACCATTGGACCTCTTTGGACCACATTTTTGTCATATCTATTTTATGGCATAGTCTAGAGAGTTTTCAGGGTTCTAGCTCCACTATTCTTGGATTCTAAGACTAGCCCCAATAACCTGTTGTGAGTGTGTCCCCACTCTGTATTCATTAGGAAAGGCACAAATACACCCACCTGGGCATAGAAAGGTGTGAGAAAAGGGAAACGAAGGTCTGAGGCAGGGAAATGGAAAGGCCCATTGTGCTAGTCTGTATGTTCTTCACTGGTGTTGATTGTGGCATTTGCAGTGGGTATTATTGTCTTCTGGAATACCCTAAATTGCTAGTGATGATAGTCTTGACTTCAAGGAAATTTCAAAATACATGCCTTTGTGGATATTGCTACATGTAGTAAATGGTCTGTAAGCTCGTTGCTTGATTACCACACACTTCATAAAAGTGAGTCATGCATTGGTGCCCGTGAGGCAGCAGTGGAACAAAGGGAGCTGCTGCTGGCAGTCAATGACCATGTTGGTTAATGACCGTATTTAGTTCAATCATAGAGTCAATCAAAACAAGTGACTGTGTCCAAGATATCGTTTCTATCCAGAAACTGTTGGGCAATAGAATATCCCAAAAGTGAGAGGGAGCTCAATTATCAAGAAGATAAGTAAAGAAGAGTTTTTAATGGCTGAGGTGGAAAAATAATCTACATTGACATTAAGCTATACTTACGGCAATTCATCAAGGTGCAGGAAAGCTTCATGGTTAAGAGCATGGCATTTTTTTAGTGTGCAATTTTGGCCAAGTTATTTAATTTCCTCATATCTCAGAGAGATATAGATACTAAACTCACATGATTGTTCTAAGGAAATGATATAATTGCCTGAGAGATGTTGTCAGAAGTAACTATTATTATTAAAACTATTAGTATTATTACAACACTCAAATTCACACCAGCCCTCAAGGTTCTGCTACCCCTAATCTAATAAGCTATGTAGACTGTAAGAATAAATGTTAAAAGCAAATGATTAGGTCACAGAATGATTGAAGTGAAGTGGGAATGCAGAAAAAAATTATAATAAATTTTCGAATCAGTGCACCATGTCTGTTAGCTTTTATCCTATCATTCTATCCCTGGGATCTTACATTAAAAAGGAACTATGTGCTTTTGCTGTTGATTGATTTCATTCTGTGATTATAAAGACACTAGTTTCCATAAGCTACTGTGGTCCCATTTTGTCTGCTTCTTTTGAAGCTTCTGTGTCTTAACTTTGTGTGGGACAAATATAAATTAGATCAGCTTGTTAAAAAAAAAAAAGGCATTATGACCCTGAATCTTGAAAAGTCTTTATTTTACAATATAACTTTTTAAAAAACTGTAAAAAAATCAATCAGGTTAAAATATTAAAGACAAAAAATCAGCAACCCTAAAGAAAATGAGCGGTAAGGTACTGTGGAACTTCTGTTACAAAATGGAGAAACCACTGAAAACTAGTTTGGTTTGAGCGCAAGTATTTTTGTCTCAATGAGCTTCAACTTTTGCTTGGTCCTCTGAAGAGTCAGTGAAATTTTGAGTTTCTAAATGATAACAGTGTATGGTACTTGCAGCCTTACAACAGAGCACCTGGGAGTGGTGGTTTTCTTGTCCTTCACTCTTCGAATCTTTCAGAAGAGAAGTGAAATTGTATAATCGGAGTCTGATTAATTTTCTTAGTTTTGACCTGTATTTATTTTCTTTCTCTTTCTTTCTTTCTTTCTTTCTTTCTTTCTTTCTTTCTTTCTTTCTTTCTTTCTTTCTTTCTTTCTCTCTTTCCTTTCTTTCTCTTTCTCTCTCTCTCTCTCTTTCTGTCTGTCTTTCTTTTTTGAGATGGAGTCTCGCTCTGTCACCAGGCTGGAGTGTAATGGCGCAATCTCTGCTCACTGCACCTCCGCCTCCCGGGTTCAAGCGATTCTCCTACCTCAGCCTCCCTAGTAGCTGGGACTACAGGCAAGCACCACCACGCCCAGCTAATTTCTGTATTTTTAGAAGAGACGGGGTTTCACCATGTTGGCCAGGATGGTCTCGATCTCTTGACCTCGTGACCCCCCACCTCGGCCTCCCAAAGTACTGGGATTACAGGCGTGAGCCACTGCGCCCAGTCTGACCTGTATTTTCATGTGCAATTTATCCTATGTCAAGTCATACATTAGTTCATTTGGAACTGAAAACTCTAGAGACAATTTCCCAGGCAACATTTTTATGGGAAAGAAATTAGGTATGAGATATAGGATCCTGGTTGCCTAACACTTAAAAAACAGGATATGAGATTTTTTAAAGCACTTTGACTACATTATTAGTTTTTTATTTAAAAAATTGCGGTTAAAAACACAAAATTTACCATCTTTACCATTTTTTGAGTATATAGTTTGGTAGTGTTGAGTATATGCATATTGCCTTGCAAAAGATCTCCAGAACCTTTTCATCTTGCAAAACTGAAACTCCAAAAATTAGACAATAATTCCCTATTTCTTCCTCCTTCCCAGCCTCTGCTTAATTCTATTTAAAGTGAGGGCATGCATATGTTTTGTGATACAACATGATGAGGACAGAGGCCATTTAGGTTGGCAAACCATTTAGATTGCAAACCATAGGGATAGTGTGTACTTACTTGAAATGTATGGACAAGTGGCAGGAACGAGTGCCCATAGTCAGCATTTTTATTAGTTGAACTACATGAGGCGTATTACTGGCACACTTGCAGTACCTGAAAGACAGATATTACTGATAGTTTTGAGTAGCAAAGTTTATAATTAAAATCAAAACCAGAAATGGGATAAGGCAGAAAACCCTGATACTGAAGGAGGATAAACTTTGAAATACATAATTGAGAAAAGTTGTAAAATTATTTTCCACCGAGAGTTTTTTTTAAGGCAAATATTCACCTTGATATTGTGGTACTACCAGAATGCTAAGGAATATGCTAAATGGGTCCTAAGCTAGTTTCTTTCCTAGACCTTCCAAAGCTGTGCTTAAGGAGTCTGGCTTGCCATAGTACAAGGCAAAATCTAAAAATAGGAGATGTTGAAACGTGGACTGATATTTTAGAAGCTTTATTTGCTTAAATGAAAGTACATTAAAAATGCTCAGGGTCCTGAGTGGGAAATATAAAAGTCATGGAAGATATTTATGTGCCAGAGAGAGTATAGTAAGTTTCTGACATCCTGGTACACTTCATTTCTACCCACTTAAAAATACAAGATGATGAGATGTCATCTTATTGGCTACCTACCATTATCATTTTAATAGTTATGCTGCACTAATATGTTGGGTGAAATATAGTATGATAATGATGATGATGTTGACATGGTGGTGGTGATAAGAATGGTGATCACCTGAACTCATAACTGATCCATCCTTCTGTCTGATCTCTTGCCTGGTATGTCCCAAAATTTGTAAACTTAGTGCCCGATGATACTCCCTAAGCTTTCAGATGGTTAAATTTATTTATAGACCTTATAACCTAGAGTTGCTCAAGACTTGATATTACTAGTGTGTTTCAGATACAGTTTACATTAAACATGTTTTTATGTGTCAATCTGCGAACTTAATGATTATTTATAAATTTGTTTCCTTAGTAAAGATGTATTTTGAATTCAAATAAATAAAATTTTTAAGAAATGACCCTTTTTAAGTAGGAAATTATTTCGATTTGTACCTGTAATTCTATATCAGCATGTAAGAAAATATTTTAATTTGGCTTTGGAATGAAAGCTGTAGCTTAATTTTAATAATGGAGAACAGTAGGGTAGCTAAAAAATTAACAGTATTGCATATATTAATTTCTTGATATATATTGTTTGAATTAATTAAACACAAAGTCATTTATACTTAGTTATTTGAGTTTGGAATATAGGATATGAGTTTTTAAACTTCAATTGTGCTTTATAATGATGTTTTTCCTTTTCTTTTCCTTTTTTTTTTTTTTATACAGAGTTTCACTCTTGTTGCACAGGCTGGAGTGCAATAACACGATCTTAGCTCACTACAATCTCTCCCTCCCGGGTTCAAGCAATTCTCCTGCCTCAGCCTTGCAAGTAGCTGGGATTACAGACATGTGCCACCATGCCCGGCTAATTTTGGTATTTTTAGTAGAGACAGGGTTTCACCATGTTGGTCAGGTTGGTCTTGAACTCCTGACCTCAGGTGATCTGCCTTTCTTAGTCTCCCAAAGTGTTGGGATTACAGGCATGAGCCACCGCGCCTGGCCTGATGTTCTTTCTTATTTTGTTTTTAACATGAATTTTTATGACTCTGAACTCACATGTTTTGTCTACTCTGGATTTATTCTGAGTGGTGGGGAGAGTTAACCTAAAATCAAAATTTTTTAATTAAAAAAAATTTGAAATATATTTCAAGTATTCTACAAATTAGTTGGCCCAAGCACAGATAATCAGGTATTACATAATGATAGGTTATGAAAAATGTGAGAGAGGAATAAATAGTTACTGTGATCTATTTAACTAGATCTGGGTTTCTCCTGAGGGTTGTTTATTTTGTTTGTTTTTAAGGTCTTTCCTATCGTGGGGTATATAGAGATAACTCCATTATTAATTGTAACATACTGCCATATGAAGAAAAACCATATGTGACATTTCTCTCCATCTCTCACCTCACTGATTGCCTGGATTGATCAGCTGATTTGGACTCTGCGCCTGAGTTCTATTTCCTTTTCACATTCCCATCTGGTTTTCTCCCATGTGGTTGATGAGGACAGCCTTCCTGGCTGGAGGAAGAATGTTTTTAAGACAAGCACTGCACTCTTCTATGAGGACCAGAGCTAATTCAGTGAGCACACTCTGACCAGAATTGTCATCTACCACTTGGGAACACCAAACAATGTAGAAAGGTCCCAGGGGACAGTAGAAGTGGCACCAGGTTAGAGCCCTAGGGATGTGGTGAATGGGTTCAATGAAACTATAATAATTTCATCAATAATTACCAACAGTGAAACATTCTCTATGTGCCAGGTGCTTTATGCAGCATCTTGTTTAACTCTCATGAAAGCGTACAAGATAAAATCTTATGATTAATCCCATTTCAAAATGAAAAAACAGAGATTTGGAGATGAGAAATCATGTTCCTCAAGCTTATGCAGATGGTAAAATAAACTTGGAATTCACCCAAAGATTGTCAGACCCCAACACAAATACGTCACTTACTCACAAATATGTCAGTTATTCTGCTAGTACTTGCCTCAGTTGTGGTGGGGATTTAAGACATGGTTGTCATTCTTTGGGTGATCATTTTACCCAGTTTCGCCAATTAGTTAACTGTGAATTATTTAAAATAATTCTCCTTTGTTCTATTTCTTTCTTTCTTTCTTTTTTTTTTTCACCTTTGGTTACTTTCTTCCTCTTATCATATCAATCTCACATTAGAAGCAAAGGCCATGATTCCTGCCCATTCTCTGCCCTCACCACAAAACCTGGATTAATTAGGACATAACAGCCAGAAATATGATGGCCAGTCAGTTACACTTTCTATGCTCTTTAGCTCAGCCATCAGGATGAATTTAGAGCAGACATATTCAAGAATATCCATAAGTAATAACTATAAGCTTTGTCATAGATAACTGTATTGGCTGTGTTTAAATGTACAACTCTGTTTTTCTATTATTATGTGATATTTCATGTTGACTTGTCAAACTGAAAAATACCCATATTGATTTTGCAGAAAGCTTCACATGTGAGATAAATGCACTCAAAGATTCCTCACAAGTAGCTCTTTGGAGCTTCGGATGTGAAATGGATCATTCCTCAATCTGTAATAGACCCTTCTGTGAAGCTCTTCAATCAAACCAGAGAATTCAAGGTGAAATTGAGGGGAGGATTGGAAACCCCTACAGGGGGATTTGAGTGAACTAGCTGAGAAAGGAACCTGAGGTATTTGCCACGTGCTGCCTCTTTTTTCAGTTCTTTTCTTTAGCATAGGAGGGCTGTCAATCAATGTGTGACCTTACATGCTGTATGTGCATAATACCTGGGTACAACAAGACAAGCTGTAAGGGGAGTATCAAATGCGTCTTTGATTTCTTTCCATTTGTCATTTTTCTGACAACCCTTAGGCTATTTTTAAAGTAGCTATTTTATACAGATTTGTCATCAGATATTTCTCTCTACTGAATTATTATATTGTTATAATTGATAGGATTAAATGATGTATCTTTTGAAAAAACATTAGTATTCTTTTTAAAAAGTTAGTGATATGTGATAACTACCTTAGAAAGAATTGATATATTTTATAAAGTAATGATCCTGATAGTTACATCTTATTTAGGGATTATGTTTGTAGATCATGTAATGACTTTTAATAAGTTTGCTTCCAGTAAAGCAGTAAGACAGAGTTACCTCTGGTAAGAAAAAAAACCAAAAGATCTATTCTTCTGAAATTAGTTTTTGTGTCACATTTTTAATTGATTTGGTGCCACATTTCCAGTTGGACATTTCTAGGTTAATTTTTAAGAAACTCTAGAATTTGCAATGGGCTATTTAGTTTGGAGAAGCAGTGAATCCTGACACCAAACCAAGTAATCAAAACTGTGCTTTAGAATTTATGCTGAAATATGGAGTATGTTTGACAATAGTTTTTGATACTCAAGCTGCTATGAAATGATTGCTATCCCATAACGGTGTTATAGTTTTCCTAAGCCATGGAGACCGTGTTGTTTGTAAAGCTCGATTATTAGTATAATCTTAAGAGCATATTAATTGCCCGGGAGGTTTATGTATTTGTTCTGCACATGTGATTAAAGATCATGGCAGCTTATACAGCATAATTTCAGAGATGACGAAAATGACTATTGTAATACTTGCTACTCTCAGTTTCCTCTACAGCAATGCCCTTACACCTTTCTTTTGCGGGCGTTTTGTAGCATCCTAAACAGAAGGATATTGCAGGGAGCTGATTCTGCTTTGATCCTTGTGCTTGTTGTCAAAGCGCTTGGGATTGAAGAGACTGTTGGCTACAATTGACTGTGACAATTAGGAGATGATCAGAGCCCTAGAGTGGAGCACTTAAAGGGTAATTTACATGTCAGTTTGTCGAATAAAAAAAAAGATATTCAGCTAAGATTTTTTTCCCCCTCAGAGCCTTGTAAACTGCAATTTGTGCTCTGGTAAGAAAAACCTGGCAGAGGAGTTAGGATAGCCATTACCATTTGAAAAGAAGCAATCATAAGGCCGCTGCTGAGTCCTTTGTCCACTAAAAATGCTGATTTGCAGGCAGTGAGTGAAAAAGTGGAACCGTCACTAAATAAAACCGCGAGCTAGGTGACTACCCTCCACCCCAATCCTTGGTGGCTTTTTAGTGTTGGTTAAAGGTGTTTTTTTTTTTTTTTTAAATGTATCATAAATCCTACATTTACTATCATTACAACCCTGTTATTGGTTATGAATGTCTTGTCCTATAAATAAATAAGTAAAATGGTCACACTGAGGAGTGGTGGTGGAATATAAGCCAATAGTCAATTGAAAGGCTAAAGCTGACTATCACTTTTATTAGACTTTTCCTTATTCTTTTTCCTTCTGTACACCATCAAAATTTCCATCCTTTGAACTATGCTATTGTTTTCCTCTGTTGCATCAATGTGTTCCTAGGTTTTTTCATTTATATTTATACTCCAATGTTAAAAATGGGAACCATATTTCTAACTTTCAAGTGACTGGTTGGCCTATTTGGGTGTACTTGGCTAAAAATGTAATATAGCATTAGTCCATTTACTATTCACATGTGGTCATCTCTTTGTTCTTATATTAGCTAATCCATGTGTACAAGTAAAAAACATAGCTAGAAAGCTAACAGAAGGTAATTGCCAGTAAATATATGGTGGTAGTAGTTACACATCATCTGTTTAATTGTCAAATAGAATGAGAAAAATTAGAATTTATTTCAAAGATCTTTTACATCTTTTTTCCTTGGAAATTGTCACTACTACCACTACTACTAGGATACAGCTGCAAGATTTTCACTTGTACGATTGTCTGAAAAAAGTAACGTATCAACACAATCATCTTGTGCAGAGATACCTAAATTTGGTGTATACTTAATTCAGGGATAGGTATTAACCTTCAATTGCAGGTACGTTTTACATTCCATTTGTTTGGTACTTGGCTATGGTAAAGGGCATTTGCAGAGAGGCAGCATAGGTCTCAAGATGAGTTTGTCTTCATTGATAAGAGTGAAGAGTATTCGTGGCCTTCAAAAGCCAGAGGCTCCAACTCTGAGGAGGTATCTGCCCATCACTGTTCCCCAAAGTCTGTCACCTGGAAACTGTGTCTGGGTTTAAAGGCCGCCATTTCAGTAAAGAATTTACTACCTTATATTTCCAAATAAGGGGGCTTTTATTTCTCTTCATTTGATTCTACTATCTTAATATTTTAACGAACATTTTTTTCCCCAAGGAATGCTTTGTGAAAGAAGTTGTATTCTATTTGAGGGGGTTTCTGAAAAATCATAATAATCAGGTTATGATTAGTGGAGGGAAGACAGCAATTCATAGATAGATATTGGTGCCTTCTCTGGCTGCTTTGCAGTAAGGTCCTTAGCTTCTTTATAAGGTTTTAAAACTCTAATTTTGAGTGTGTGTATAGGCCTACCTTGCAAAGAAGAGCACACAAGCAATAATAAAATAAGAATGAGTAAGGTTATTAAGTGCAAAGAAGATAATGAGAGAGGGAGCCAAATAAGGTCTGGGTTTCCTTAGCGTGTGTCTGTAGGACACAGGCAATGGTAAATCTGTATCAAAAATCAAGCACAGCAGGAGGTGTTCGTCTCCCAGGTAATGGGTAAATGATGAGCAGATGAGCCATCCTTCTATTGATTTAAGCATTTTGTTCCAGCCAGTCACAATTAACTTTGATTTGTTTTTACTTTCCTCTTATAGGTTTGCATTTAAAACACTCTTGGAGCACTAATTGTATAAAATTCTGGTAACTGCACATTCTCTTTTTAGAGAGGTAATGAGTGAATGAATGAAAAGGCAAGGATTATTTGCTATTCTAAGTGAGGACTGTCAGAGCATTTCTACTTGACTGAAATTGTTTTGGAAAGTGAGCTGGAACAAGAATCTTGCAACTAAAATGATGTGACTCTCTATGTGTTTTTTGGATGTTTCTTTTATCAAAGAGTTTTGCAGGACGGTTCTGGGACTTACAAGTTGATTACCATTTTATTTATAAGAGAATAAGTGAATAATATGAAAACATTTTAAGATATGCTTACTTGACTGAAGTAAATGAGAGTCTTTTGAAAGTTCATTTGAAATGATTTGAAATGGGATTTTCCTCTTACCATCACAATATTTTTTCAAGATACAAATTGCCATGTTGTGACAAAATAAATTATTGAAATGCTTTGAAAATTTTTTAAAAACATGCCTAAGAAAACAATATGTAGACCATTACAGTTAATTCAGATATCAATTTATTAATATTGCTGCTACTGGAAAGTCCTAAAACATATGGGATATCATTCCAAAACACTTAGGGTCTGTTTTAGTGAGCAGTTCTTTCTTTCTCTGTTCTTGTTTGAGGTGGCACTAGGGTTGCCAGATTTAGTAAACAAAAATAAAGAATGTCTGGTTAAATCTGAATTTCTAATAACTAATGAATATTTTTTTAGGATAAGCATGTCCCATGCAATGTTTGTATTTCATCTGGCAACCTTAGGTAGTACTTTGGTTGGATAGAAATTACAGCCATGCATTAAATATGTAACTGAATTACTCAGAAATTATTATTTTAAAATGATTTTACCTTTTACTGTCAGACTAGATAGACCAACCAACTTGCCCCCTTCAAATAGAAACCAAAAACTTTTTAGCTCCTTAATGCTGAGTTTAATTTCCTGTATCATGTTCCTAGGGTAAGTTGTGACTTGTCATTTTCAGTATACTGTGACGTCAGCCTGACTAATATAGAGACATTAGAGAAGATGGAAGAGTCTAGCTTACATCGATCAGGCTTTGACTAGAGTGTTCGGTGATTATAGGTGTAGAGAATTGAATGATGCAGTGATATATTATGTTAGTGAAGCCACATCTTTTTTTGTGGCAGTATTGTGACTATATAGGTAACCAAGTTTAAAACCCTTGTGATTCTAACCCTGGTAAGAACTTCTGGGAGGGGAAAGATTCTATGCCCTTGCACTTTTATTTTGTTTCATTTAACTTTGGTTACAATAATCTAGTGGCTAGATTAATAATAATCTAGAAACTAAGCCAAAGCGCCAAAGCTACCAGAAAACCAAATATCTGATTTATCTTTGGGAAAGCATTCACTTTTGCTAGTACCATTTTTCACTTTCTGATGCTTTCCATGGCTTATCAGAAGGACTCTTTGTAGAAGAGAAGTTTGGAGCCTCATGCCCCCTTCTGATTTCACTATAGCTTTAGAGGACAGTTCCTAGGAAACCTAGGCTGTGCCAGGGCTGTCCCACCTCCACAACACTGTGAATCATCCCAATTTCTGCCTCAGAGCCTTCTCCAGAGCTACAGAAGCCTGCTTCATGATTCCTCAGGCCTAGCACAGAAATATAGGGGGAACTAACACCTGTTAGTTCTGTGTGATAAGGGCAATCTGTGTGATAAGTATTCCAGCCACCGATCTTTTGAACAGGCAATTCTGAGAAGCACTAGGCATTCTCAGAGGTCCTATTTTCCACGGCAGGAATCTTAGGTACCCTTTAGGAACATTATTTGGCTTTTCCTCCAACCCCTCCTTATTCCCGCTATTCCCTCCCTCTTATTTCTAGGGAAAACTAACATGCATCTTATTCCTTGTTTCAGGCTCTGCTTTTAGTGGAACCCCAGCTAAGATACTCCTGATGCTTTTTTCTCTCCAGCACCACAGTTCTCTCCTTCCTCTAGATCTAGATATTTTGCTTCCTGTGGTTCCATCAAGATTTACTTTTTTCCCCATTATCAGTGGAAGAAAGTTCTGCCATTGTATCTACTGGTACCGCTAAGTCATATTGGTTACCAAATGCATCATGCACATTTTCCGCACCCAAACTCTCCTCTTTACACTAAAAGCTATTATTGAATGCCCACTAGATGTGAGAAAATATACTAAAGGTTCCACGCAGATTGTTTCATTTTATCCTCATGATGTCACCAAAAAAATAAAATAAGTATTTCTACCTTACAGATGAAAAAACTGAGGTTCAGAGTGATTAAGCCATTTTTTCCAACCACAAAGCTAGGAAGTGGCAGAAGCAGCATTACTTTCTGACGTATCTGACACGAAAGACCATTGTTTTAACCATGACATCATAAATTCCACCATATAAAGATGTTAGAAATGAGTTTCTTTATCAAATACTAATATGCATGACTAAAGAAACGATTGAGTAGAAGGTTGGGATGAGAGAGCTTGTATCAAATAAAGCAAACTTTTTTTTAAAAGAATGTCTTCATATCTGCTTATAATTGAACACAAATTCTGAAGTATTGGTTCCATCACGAGACCTGGAACTCTATAAAGCTATGTCTGTTCTGGTTCACGATGCCTTACACATGGTAGGACTTGATAAATATACACTGAATGAACTAACTGGAATATCATAGGATATAGCTTTAAATGACCTCAATGAGCTCAAAGTTTCAGTGATTCACTTTATTAAACAATTGACTGTAACCTCTTTCAAGATGATCTGTGACTTGAAAATTTAAAATCCCAGTAGTGCCTCATGTAATTTAAGACAAAGTGTTTAGAACAATGTTATAATGTGGCTCTCAATTAAATATGTTAACTTCAGCTAATTTAAAACTATTGGGAGCAAAGGGAGGCAGAAAGATTCCATCTGATGTTACAGTAGGCACATACTTAGAGAGGTCTGGGAGTGCTGGGCACAGAGGTCAAATGTAGTAAACATGAACTTCTGTGGAGCCAGGGAGAGGCTACCCAGTAGTCAAAAAAAGATCTGGTCTCCACATGGAAAACAGTGGCAGAGTTAGTAACCCTTCTTTATGATTTAGCTTGGCAAAGTGAGGACCCATGACAGCTCTTTCTGTCTGATTCTCCCTATTTTGACAAAATTAATGTATTTCATAAATATTAAAATTATGAAGTCCTTATGAACTGACTGCAGCTACATTTTTAGATCAATTCTCTAAATCTAACATATTTATCTAATTGCATCCCTTGAAGTAGAGTCAGAGGTTCACCATGCAAATCTTCCCTGACATTTTATTGATAAAACCACTATTCTCTTCAAACTGCCATGATGTTAGAGGTCTGACTCTATGACATTTTCTGAAACCTTCATGAGGTTGTTAGTTTTGAATAATAAAGAAAGATGAGCATATGCAATTTCTACTTGTGCCTTGTGGGTTACTGTTGGGTTTCATAGGCAACTCTACTGACTAGTTATCCCCTTAAGAGTGAAAGCAGAAACTATAGCAGCCCTATGTAATTGTCACTAGAAGAATTGATACCACCAGTGAAAAATAACAAAGTCACATGTAACTTGATCTTTTCAGGGTCACCAATAGGAACCAGTAACAAACAAAAGTAGGTTTTGTTTGTTGCATTACAAGATAGTAAACGAGAGCTCTGATGGTCTGCAATTCAACATGCTGGATAGGAAAATACTTTTAGGCAGATTCGATTGAACTAAAAAAACTTAACATGTCTATAATGCTAAAATTCTACTCAGAGGATTTTTTTTAGTTGGTTGTGCAAGTGAACCAAATTTGTCTTTGCCTACAGATGAAATTATTTTGATTAGCTGAATCCTAATGAATAATTTAAAATGTAAACAATAGAAAATAATACAATTGTTATATCTTTATTTATATACCAGTTACTATGTATGGATCTTAATTAGGATTAGTATTTATAAATTAGTGCAGCTAAGATGAGAATAAATATAAATTACACAACTGATCCTGCTGGAAAAATTAAGACTCACATACACCTTCACATATCTAATGCTAACAGTGGAAAGAGACTCCATTCAGAATATTTCTCTGATCAAACTTAGAAAAGTCTAGGGCATTTTCTCTCAAAATGCCTGAAATCATATCTAATAGTCAATGCCTTGGTCTGTGTATAAGCTTAAATTATATAAAAATAATAAAATTTATAATCTTAAATTACATAAAAATTTATAACCTAAAATTGTATAAAAATTGTAAAAATTCAATTATCTTAAATTATAAACATGCATATGTGAACTAAGAAGTATTCAATATCTTCATTAGGCAGACTTTTGTAGTTTTTAACTTTCACCAATGGAAGCATTCTCTTCTTTATATTAATGCCAAACACCATTTGAACCAGAACTCTTTTTGTTTTTTGGATCAAAAAAGACAGAGTCTGAGGAAGCCACACCCTTTTGTTGCTAGGAGAAACATATTTTCTTCTTAAACATATATCACCTGTAACTGTTGGCAGGGTTGGAACTACTATCAGAAATTAGGAATAGAAGTGTTATAGATCCCCATCAGCCACTATTCTAATACCAGTGAGACCTTAGGATATAGCCTGACATACATGTGAGACAGCCATCCCTTCTCACCTTTAAACATGAGGCTCAGGAAAATTGCTTCAACTCTGTCAAGTAAGGATGATATTATTTGGGAGTATTGGCTCTTCCGTTTAGAAGCATATTGAGGCCGGGTGTGGTGGCACACACCTACCGTAACCCCAGCAGTTTGGGAGGCTGAGGTGGGAGGATGGCTTGAACTCCCGAGGTTGAAGCTTCAGTGAGCCCTGGTTGTGCCACTGCACTCCAACCTGGGTGACTCAAAACAAACAAAAACAACAAAACCAAAAAAAAAAAAAAAAAAAAGAGCATATGGAGAAAATAATAGTGGACTCTTTCATGACCTTCAAGCTTTATAAATGACTTTTTGTTGCCCTTTTGACTATTTTGCAAGTCAAGATTGACTTTGATGTAGAGAAGTTATCCCGCTCTTCCTTATTTGAATGATAAGTGGCAGAGTCAGAAGCACAGAGTGAATATTTTGTCTCTGGGTTGTTCTACCTTGGTCCATTTCCCCCTAAGTCCTACACAGCAGTAGGTTCCAGTATTTATTTCACAATTTCTGTTATAATCGTCTCTTTCTTTTCAGTTCCACCAACACCACCCATCCTAATTTATTTTTACAGTATAACTGGATGATTTAAATGGTTTTCTGACTAAACTCTCTGCTTCCACTTCCTTTCACTTGCATGGTTAGATGGATCTTTTTAAACATAAGTTTTGGTTCATCACACCTCTGCCCGAAACTCTCAAAGACTTGCCTTTCCTGAAAGGTATTATTGAAACGTTCTTACTTAGCTCATCAGCTTTCAAAATCTACTCCAATCTCAGAATGGTAAGAGCATGTATGGTACATTCATTGAAATTATAACATCCATTAAATATAATGATTCTGGCACAGTCATTTATTCAACAAGTGTTTTTCAACTTTCTACTGTGCACCTGCCACTGTGCTAGGTGTTGGGAATACCAAGGTTCCTGTCCACAGAACTTTGAGTCTAGAGAAGGAAATAGTAAAGAAACAATCATATTAATAAATGTGCACTTAAAACAAAAGGAGATAGCAGGTCTGAGAGAAAGGCCTATTGTTCCATAAAAGCACATAGCAAAGGATTCAGACATTTTTTTTTTTTTTTTTTTTTGAGACGGAGTCTCACTTTGTTGCCAGGCTGGAGTGCAGTGACGCGATCTCGGCTCACTGCAACCTCTGCCTCCCGGGTTCAAGCAATTCCTCTGCCTCAGCCTCCTGAGTAGCTGGGACTACAGGCACACACCACCATGCCTGGGTAATTTTCTTTTTTTTGTATTTTGGTAGAGACGGAGTTTCACCATGTTGACCAGGATGGTCTCGATCTGCTGACCTCATGATCTGCCTGCCTTGGCCTCCCAAAGTGCTGGGATTATAGGCGTGAGTCACCGCGTCCGTCCAAGACTTCTTAAAAGAGGTCAGAAAAGATGCTCTGAGAAAGTGATTCTTCAAATGGAATTTGAAGGATGAACTGAAGTCACCTAGGCAAAAGGTGGGGAGATGGATAGATGAAGAATGTTATCAGACAGATGAAACAGCATGTACAAACATCTTGTGCAGGACAGAGCAAATACATTTAGACTACTTAGAAGGAACTTGAGTGGTTGAAGAAGACAAAGAGCAAGAGGAAGAGTCAAGTCAGACGATGCTAGAGAGGCAGGGAGGGGCCAGATTAGCATGCAGGGTCCTGTGTGCCATGCTGTGGATTTTGGTTATTGGCATAGACCAGTGGTTTTCAATTGGGGGTAATTATGTCCCCCAGGGGACATTTAACACCGTCTGGGGACATTTTTGATTGTCACAACTGGTGAGGGTCCTATCGGCATCTAGTAGGTAGAGGCTAGTGGTGCTGCTAAACATCCTACAGTGCACAGGTCAGCTCTCCACAACACATAATTATTTGGTCCATGCCAGGCCCAGTGGCTCGTGCCTGTAATCCCAGAACTTTGGGGTGCCGAGGTGAGAGAATCACTTGAGGCCAGGAGTTCGAGACCAGCCTGCACAACATGGCGAAATCCTGTCTCTACCAAAAATACAAAAATTAGCCCAGCGTGGTGGTGCACGCCTGTGTTCCCAGCTACTTGGAAGGCCAAGGTGGGAGGATCGCTTTAGCCTGTGAAGCGGAGGTTGCAGTGAGCCAAGATTGCGCCACTGCATTTCAGCCTGGGTGACAGAGCAAGACCCTGTCTCAAAAAAAAAAAAAAAAAAAGAAGAAGAAGAAGAAGAAGAACTACCTGGTCCAAAATGTCACTAGTGCTGAGGTTGGAGAAATTCTGATATAGACAAATAAAATGTCTTAAGAAGGTGAAGGTGAGAGGTAAAGACATAACCCGAGTTGCATTTGAATAGCTCATTTTGACTGTAATGCACAAAGTCATCTGAAGAGGTGGTCAGAAGTGAGTTAATATGGTTTTCGAACAGAGGAGGTGAGAGATGATGGTGTCTTGGACTGTTTTGATGGCAAAAAGATGATTTTTTTTTTTTTTTTTTTTTTTTTGCCAGGGAAAGTAATTCACAATGCATTCTTAGGGAGCAAAAGTCAGATCAAAAGATGCTTTGCATAGCAAGACCTCATCTTTGTGCTAAAATATTTATGTGTGCATATTTGCACAGGTAAAACTCTGAAAAGCTAGATACTAACATGGTATCATGAGATACAAGATTTTAGTTTATATATCTATTTATCTATCCACTTACTTTTTGCTTATCTTTATAATTTTTTCTACAATAAACATGTTAATTTTTTCCATAAAAATTAAGTAAAAATTTCTGACCCCAATCTACCTCTCCAAAAAACTATAGCTCAATTCTACAGATAACTGTGATGCTATAAACACTTACCATATTTTTCTTCAAACATTTTCATAATAAATATGACAGATTATAAAAATAGAAACCAGAGAAAGGCTTAAAAAGGAAATCAAATTTCAAAAGCATGATATTCAGTTGTACTAACTGGTATTTACCCTTTTACTTTGATAGAGGAGTGTGGTCTTTTTGTATACCTGCTGATCAAATAAAATTATCATTTCTCCAGAGTGACTATTCTTGTTCTTGCAATGGTATAATGCCTAACCCCCAAAGTAAAGGGTCTGCTCATGTTTTTCCATAAGCTAAATTGATGTTAGTTATTATAGACTTGACACAAAATCTGCTTGTTAAATAAATGCTGTAATCCTGTACTGCTTCTTTCTAGATATATCTAACTACCTGTTTGATCTTGGCAAATCACTTAATCTCCAGAGACCAGAGTCTCTTCATCTGTTTTGGTTCAGAAAGCATACCATATGATTCTATAATTCTAGTTTTTAAATATTTGGATGGTAAACAATGTCATAGCAATGATGTAGTTGAATAGCCAGTATGTTAACACTGTAAGGTAGAGCAATAGAATTGAGCCAGAAAGTCTCTTTATTTAAGCTGTTCCTTGGTCAACAGCATCTTTACGAGTTACATAATCTCTGCTTGTCAGCAGGGACCTGGTTGTATTATCACATTATTAACTCATTCACTAATAGTCTAATGACCTTAAAGAGGAGGGAAACACCTTACATCCAGGCAACAACTTAGTTGCTGGGAGAATCTAGATGATTAACTTTTTTTAAAATTATTCACTTATTCTCTTAGTGTGATGTTCTCCCAACATGATTATTATAATACTGGATATAGTACTTAGAGAATGTGATTAGTAACATAAAATTAGTCCACTATAACTAATCATTACAAAATATTCAAACAGAATGTTCGAAGCAAGCTTCAGAAAGCAATTTCTGCACTCTTGTTATGTGAACTTGAATATTACGTTTCAGACCTTCTCTCCCTAACACTTAAGAGAATTGAAACAAATGATCTCTAATATTTTTCCATCTCTATATTCTATGTATATATA
The DNA here is from genome assembly GCF_008728515.1 of Papio anubis. Taxonomy (NCBI): domain Eukaryota; kingdom Metazoa; phylum Chordata; class Mammalia; order Primates; family Cercopithecidae; genus Papio; species Papio anubis. The sequence continues at coordinate 28,450,833 of NC_044985.1, forward strand.
AAACGATGATTAATAACGTAACTATGTAAGAAGCACTATAATTGGAAAGATATATGTTCATTTTTTGACTGTTTCAAAATTTAATAAGTTTAATTTCAGTAGAGTACTAATATTTTCTATGAAACTCTAAAACTACAGTAAGGCTTTGACTAAAACTTATTTTTTGATATACAGGCAAAAAGTAACATAGGATTTATAAAATGTTTTGGCCTTATTCATATGTGTCAAAAATCCAGTAATAAAAATCAAGACTTGGTTTCTTTGGAGAGGTGTACGCAGGCTTTTGTTAGCACCAGGATGATAACAAGGTGTTAGGATCATAGAACGGGGAACCACAGATTGATGTTTGGTACTCTGCCAGAAAACGAAGGGCCGAAAGAACATGCGGATTTATGTACATTGTCAAGATTTTGTTATCCAGTCTCAGGCTGTTTGATCATTTGCCTGGATTCATATTCTATTTTTAATTCTTAACCTCAGACTAATTCTTAGAATAAAAATATTATTCACTAAAGTCAGCTGTGGAATTCAGTAGGTCATGAATACAGATGGTAAGAAAGGTAAAACTTCAGGAAAGATTAGTTTGATCAATAGTAAGAAAATAATTAATTTTAATGTTACTATGTTATATATTATTTGGAACCCTTAAAAATATTCATCAAATATGAAAATATGTTCAGAATATGTTAAATACTGCACAAATCAAACTATTAATTTTCATATTTTACATCCATACCTTTTTTTTTTTTTGATCTGTGTATCTTTGAAGTGGATCACTTTAGTCAATATTTCACACCTGAAATGGCAAATTAATGTTACTGATGTGGGAATAAATTAAGATTTGATGATTCTGATATCTTCTGTTGAGGAAGCAAAGTTTACAAACAATGTTATTAATAATGTTCTTTGGCACTTAAATGTTTTCAATTATCTTATAAATACATATATATATTGTGCATTTCCATGTTATCTTAATTCATATTTATAACTATGAAATATTTATCATTATAATGTATCAACAATAAGACAATAAATGAAATTAACGTAACATGAAGTGTTTGCATTTTCCAGAGTTTCCGATAGCTAAGAGTGGTATTTGGCTAATGGTGGGCCAAATGAATAAAGAAGACATGCAAAACTCTTGATAGAAGACATTCAAAAATTGATTTGATATCAGATACAAGGAGAAAATATGCCAATAAGAAAATGCATTTTTCAAGATTAAATTCGGCATTTGTTACTTAATAGCATTTGTCATCTTCCAATTTTTCATATGTAGTAAATTAATTTCAAATCATTTCGCTCTTCCAAGTACCTTTGTGTATTGTATTTCTTTTTTCACATCCTTTTGGATAACATTTGAGAAAAAATAAGACTACAACAGTCAATGATTACATTCAGGATGGAAGACAGTTGTAAGACCAAGGAACAGGTGGAGTATGTACGATGGGAATATTCACTTTTTGTGCCACCATTTTGTAGCTCCTCAAAAAAAAAAAAAAAATAGCAAATGGTGGATATTGTTTCTTTACAAAAAATGGTTCTGTACTGGATCCATCTGTGAAGTATAAACATGTCATCAGCACTCATTTTCCATATCCAAAAAACATTCCTCATGTCCATATTTGATTTTCAAGTGCATCTGTGCACGGATGGAAACCCTCCCAGCATGCTGCTACACAATTGCAGAACCCACACATTTCTGTCTTTGAATCAAGCTTTCATGAGAGCCTGGCCTCCCCTGGGTAGAAGCTTGTTTCGAGGTTGCAGAGGTCCTCTGGGTGACCCCAATAAAAAGAACTTCAATGCCCATGGTAAGGTTAAGTTATTCCTTTTAGGGAGGTGATATTGTCCACAAATTTTTTCTACTTTGTTCAAAAAATTATGTGTGTGTGTTAGAATTTTTCTTTTTATCCCCATGCTACGCTTAACTAATTATTAGTACTTGTACTGCAAAGTTCCTCAATGACTAGACTCACATTTGAGAAAGAAAGTGAAGATCTCGATATTAGTTAGGTTATTCAGAAAATTTAAGTAGAAAAAGCAGGGAGTTAATCTCAGAAAGTTGAAAGGGAAGCATCTTGAATTCTAGGAGTTCCTAACATTATTGATAATCACATAGCCTGAAAGAATGTAAAACATGACTAAAAAAAATTTTCACCGCTTCGTAAACACACATTCAGAAATGAACTCTGTGGTAAAGGAGGAAATTTTATTTTACCTCATTATTTTCCCTCCACAGTGCCAGAGTTACCTTCACTATAGGGCAAGGAGTAAGCTTTGCCTGTCATTTTTAATCAGGTTGTTGTAGGTAATTTTTGTTATGCCCCTCATTACTGAATTGTTTATCAATAGGTGCAGCAAGTGTCACTAGCTTTTCTCATCAAACCAGGTCTGACAAAGCAGCACAGTGCATGGGAAAGAGGCAGCTAGGTGAAACTAATGCCATAGATGTTTGATTCATTAGGAGCTTATTGTTAACGGGGATGTCTGATTGTAAAGGCTCAGTCAAGCAAAAGAGTGCAGAGTAATCAGTCGGATTTATAGTTTGCAGGGCTCAGAAAAAAATCAACATAAACCTTTGGATATAGCAGAAACAGAAAAATCCCCTTTGGGCAGCCCTAACCTGGAACCAGCCAAATAAGGTCATGCTACATGAAGGTTTCCTGTTAGGTGATGGGAGATAGGGACGGATTAGAGCCATATGGCATGGCCTATCATACCTTCTGACTTAAGATAACAAAGCCAAGCTTTGTGCTTAGCTGTTTTTGACTGACATCATCAATTTTATTTTATGTTGGTCACCTCCGGTAACAGGAAAAAATGGCCTGGGGTTGATAACACATGCTTTTTTTTTCTTTTAGTATTAAGATGCCCAGAAGCTAGTTTTGTGCTGTTAAAAATTTCAAAGAATTAGTAGCTTCCTCTTCTATCACCCATCCTCCAGCAACTGTCAGCCCCCCTCCCCCTTGTTTTCAGTTTGTACCTTGCAAATGAGAGGCAGCCTTATTCAGAACCAGATGTAAGGCTCCTAGAGAATGAGCATAAGCTGGTGTACTTTAAGCCTAATGGGAAGTTTTATATGCAAGGGCCTTGAACTGATTAGTATAATTCCCTCTTTAATACAGCTGTCCCTCCAGATTAAGGTAAACCAAATGTTGCAATCAGAGATTAGTGTACCTTGCCAGTTATTAACATCCCTGGGTGCTCAGCAAGCACGTCAGACGCTAATGCTGTGTATTTATTTGCTACTTCCCCACTGTAACTTGAACTTCTGCACCTGTCAAAGCATTCCAGTGAAGAGAGGGGCACTATTGGAAAGCAAAAGTTTTATACCTGTACACCTGTTTTGTTTTGTCACAGCTAAGACTTTCTTTTGGCGTGCCAAGACAGCCAGGTGCTTTCATCTGCTACTTTTCTGGTTTTGTAAAGAAAGACTTTGTGTGCTAAATTGCATTTGTTACTTTCATATGCTTCCTTTTATGCAACTAGAGAGCTGCTCACCTAAACTTTGTGTGTGTGTGTGTACGTGTGTGTGTACGTGTGTGTGTTTTCTTTTCTAAAAGAGGTGTCTGTAGAGGGTGAGGTTTGTTTGCCAGAAAACTCCTCACCTCTGTCTCTTGTGTTCCTCAGCCTCGGCTGAGTCCTAATCACAAGGTGGGTCTCACAGCTGTAATGTATTTGGCAGGATATCCTGCCTTCTTGCAACCCAGATGTCAAGAAAGACAAAGTCCTGGCTATCTCAGAAAGATCTGGCTGTGTTTCTTTCCCTCTGCAGCCCCAACAGAGGCTTGGACGTTAGGCCCGAATCTATGCAACAAGCACACTGGAGAAGTTTGGAATGGTAGTTTGGGTTTTCTTTAGGCATGTCACGTTGGTCCAGGCTCTGCACTCCCTGAGCCCTTCTCATCGGCGTGGCACATGTGCCAACCACTAAGGAAAATAATAGGAAGTTTGAGGACTAACCCTCACAGTTGTAGAATAAAGTGCCTTTGTGAGTTTTATCAACATCTTTTATTACTCAGAGATTGAGAATCAAAAGGTGCTTTCTGTGAAAAATGCCTAGTTTGTTAAGTAACCACCAGGGTCACTTCAGGGGCTGATTTGATTTTGCTTTTTAGATATGTGTGTTTAAAGCAGGTAGCTATGCTCTTACAGGGGTTTCACCTGATGCCAGCAGCAGTGGGGCAACACCAGACCCCTGCTCCCCTATTTTGTCATGAACAGCAAAGAGCCACAGTTTTCTAGCTGACCTGTGGCTCTGGAAGCAGCCACTGGTTCAGGTTGTTATCGATGCTGGGGGAACATTTCTTTTGTTTGCCCTTCTTACCCCAACTCCATCTTGGTATTTGCACATTGATTGCCTGGTGCAGAGTTTCTACATATTATAGCTTAATTGCAGATTTTTAAAAAAGACAAAAATATGTTCATATCTTAGGAATTATGTCTTGCAGCCTACTAAATATGCTAATGCAGCACTAAGCAGGGATAAAGTTCTTGCCATACCCCCCAACAGTTGCGTGGAACCTGCTGCCAAGTGATTGTTAATTGTGAAGCACAAGCAGGCTTTGCAATCCATCTTAATTGTCATACTTACTTCAGGTTTCGTGATAAGGCTCGATGTTCTGTTTAAAGTGACAATGTTGACAAGGGGAAAGGGTGTGGGCCTGAGCCTGTGGTTCTGAAGGGGTTGCGTGCTCTGACCTGCCGAAGGTTGATATGGACGGTCTGCGAGGGGATTTTAGTTGTCATGAGGTCCCCAGGCGGTTGAATGGAGAGACTGTCTGTCCTGCTTTTTCCTGTTAGGATCCTGACACGTGGAGCATTGATGAACTCAGCACAACGTTGAATGGGAGCTTTTTGGCAGCTGAGACACTGGGGCTAAGCTGCAGGTCAGAGATAACACCAGTGCGGATCTCCTCCTGCACAGAGCTCCTAGCGTGCTTTCTTCCCTCCTGAGTGCAGGAAATGGCTCATGTTAAATACGTTCACTTTTCAGTTTTCCTTTCTTCTAAAATGGAGCTTGACAGATTGGACTTTTCAGCTCCCTCTTTTTTCACCACCTCTGCTTTCTACCTCAGAAATACTCTTCAGGAAGCAGGAGTTAATCTTGGTGAGGAAACGATAAGGTGATGCTTGATTTTCACGGCAAAGCAGAAGGATATGACTGCCTTCTTGCTGTTCATAAACTTAGAGCTCGCCACCTTTGAGGCTTTCCTTAGCTTTTCCCTTCACATTCCTTCAAAATAGACCAGAAGAGTAAGCAAGTCGAGAGTCTACTGCCCAGACGAATGTAGCAGAACACTATGTAGCATTATGCAACCTAGAGAAAAGGAATCACTGACTTGGGAGGTAATGCTGACTTTTAAACAGTGTTTTCTCCAATACTTATGTGGCCCTCTACCCAAAGGGTGCATCGCTGCCCACACCAAAATGCTTCTGCTTTGTTTTATGTGCAGCTGAGTTTAGCAGGTTTCTGAGATGTGGAGAACAAAGAGAAACTGCCAGCAAAGAGCTACTCTAATAATCTTTTGCCAACATCCTGTATTCACAAAAGCGATGCAGAAAGAATTCTTTCTAGTTTTAGTGTCTGCCCTAAACATGGGCTGTCAAAGCTCCATTTAAAAGAAAGGTATTTGAAATGGATTCTTGTGTGGTATTGATTAGTGACTGTGAAACTAATACATTGAAACCACTCCTAAGCAAGTCAAATTCTGACTTGAGGTACATGAGTATGGCTTTGGTGAGATATGAATGTTTTCTTTTCTCTCTGTTGAGTATGTGATACCCATATCCTTTGAAGCAAAAGGGATGCGTGTGACTATGAGGGGTGTGTGTGTGTGTGTGTGTGTGTGTGTGTGAATGTGTATGTAGGTAGAGGGGATGACATAGGGATAGAGAGATGGAATGAAGAACAGGGGATGGGAATGTGATGAGCTTTTTGGTCGAGGAACAATAAGCATCAGAAAATAAAAGCATTGTGGGTAGAGATGAGAGTAACAGAACAGTCCCGGGGCTTACACTTTGGAACAAGTAGGGTAATGCTGCCCTTTGATCTCTATCACCTCTCACCAATTTCGTGCACCCTTTCTGTCTCAGGAGGGTATACAGCAAAGCTGAGAGAAAGAGAGAATGAGCAAGTGATATGTCAAAGAGCCAAATATGGTGAGTCAACAACCCTGAAGAGAATGATTCAGGTTTGGAACTCCATCAGAATTTGCTCTGATGCAAGATAGTGGTGCCAGACTTTCCATAATAAAAATATAATTTGTCAGTTCTCCCCATCCAGTTGTACCATGTAGTCTTCATCCTCTTTGAGTGATCAGGACTAGGTAATTCCTGGTCTTAGTCTAGATACCTCTCTGGCTGCTGCTTGGGGGTGGGTGGGGTGGCGGGGATCTCCAAGGACCTCTGAGTTTGCCCAACTTTAACTTCAGGGAGAATAGCTAGAACTAGATAGCCTAAGGACCTCAGAGAAATAAAGGATGTAAAGTGTTCAGTACAGTAGTTAACACATAGTAAGTGCTGGGTGAATCCTTACTATTCCTTTCTGAAGAATGAAGCCACTTGAATTTCTTGTTGAATACTTCCTTTGGTTGTGTTTGTCAGGTGTAGCACTGCCTGAGAAAACAGAAAAGTTTGAGAGCAGTTCCTATCCTAAATGTAAGATTTAGATTTTTATGATGTGTTTTCTATCTGCTTGGTGCAGACCCAGTGTGAAAGCGTGAAGGCTTGAATTGGCCTGAACCATTCTAATTCTAGATACCCGTGGTCACATGTCCTTGTCATGATATCAAAGGGATATAGCCACCTATGCAATGAGATTTGAAGAGCCTGGAAAACACCACGTGTCCTCCAAGTGTCTTCCCAATTAACAAAGGCATCTGACATTCTTGACATTTCTGTTGGTAAAGCAATTCTTATAAGTAAAAGTATGATTTCTAGATATTCCTACTTATGGTACAATTATGATACTTGAAGTTGGCCATCTTTATTGTGTGGATGATGCTTATTTCTTGCTTATTACCCCTGTGACAACTCAGAAGAGAGAAACTGAATGTAAATGGTAGCTAAATGGAAGATTTTAAAGTATATAGTACAACTTCTTGACCATGAAATGCAAGGAGGTTGCAAAGTTGGGGTTTGTACTCTCCCAAATAATTTTGGATATAACAAAATATATAGACATTAGGAAAGCTTCTAGTTAGCTTTGTGGGACAAAGCTTAAATTGAGGTCTCTTGATTCTTTTCAAAAAGACTTTACGTTTCTGATCACCCTACCCCAGCCTACAAGAGAAACTGCTTTTGCCCATCTTGTCTTGTGGCCATCCAGGGTCCTTCACCTTGAAGACCCTGGGTTAGGAATTCTCAAATATTTTTCTACTCTAGAGTGTATGTTCACACATAGGATACTTCCATGGGTATACCTAAATTATGGTACAATAGGGATTCTATTATAACCTTTATTTTAAACATGTCTCCTTTTAGTAACACACCTCTTCCTGAGATTCTGCAGTGTCCTCTTGAGGGGGCAAACCCCTTTGTCCTTTTTCATGTTCTCCATCTACATATCCCACCATAAGAGTTGCTGCCTTAAGCAATAATCTCATTATCTGGGTGTTTTTTCTTTTGTCTTTTGCTTAGCTTGTGTGCCCTTTGCCCTTTCTCTGTGAGGCTTGCTTCCTGTAAGTATGTGTGCATATGTATGTATGTATCTATCTATCTATATTTATAAAAATGAGAAATAAGCCCATTCTTTGTGTTTTCCATAGTTTTGGGTCCATGGTTGTTTTAAGCAATGAAGATTGTTAAATTATCCATGAGCCTTCTCTTCTTTGGCTGTATAATCTTAATCCTTTAAGTTTTCTTCATATATCATATGATTTTTACCCTTGGCTCTTTTCTCGGTTTAAAAAGTATTTGTATTATTTTCTTTCTGACTGCATTAGTCTTACATACATATTGTACTTGGGCATAAAGAAAATTGTGGGTGAGAATAAACTTACCTATGATTCCACCATCTAGAATTAGCCATTGTTTCAATTTGGTTGTATTTTTCTATCTCTTGGCTTACTGTTTTATGTATTGAGACTGCATGGGTCACTTTATAATTTTAAAATTATTTTTACCTCCCATTTAGAATTTCTACTTTCCAAGTTCTCCCCATTCCTTTTGTGTTGGTGGGTCCCAAGTGAGACCAATATGATACTTCACTATCTGAAGCAAGATTTGGCTTGTGTGCTGGGAAGGCTAGCTCACAGCCTCTACATACTATATTTTGATCTTCTTAATATGCATTTTCCTGTTCTGAATCAGTGATTTATTTTTTTTGATCTTTGTTAATACTTCTTTTCAAGCTTGAAACAAAAGAAATTATCTAAAAATAACCAAAGACTATTATCCAAGACTTTAAAGTAGCATGAGCCAATAGGTTGACACCTTTGATCCTTAGGTAAAAAGTTACAGTTCTTTTGTTGACTTTCTGTAAAAGGAGGAAGTAGGGGCCAATTATACAGTTGATGCTATTTTATACATGAAGGAACCAACTTTTGACAGCTGGTAAACAAGTTTCAACTTTTTTTGGGTAAGGTAGTTTATTCATTGAACACTTATTTATCGAGCTAACCCCTATTATGTGGCAGGCACTGTTTTAGGCCTGGGGATTCAGTAGTAAACAAAATGGACTAAAATCCACCTTTGTGGGAGCTTACTATTTAAAAATAAAGTAGTTAAACTTTTTAACTTTCTACTTAAATTTCCACTTTAAAAAGTAATTGTACTTTATTTTCTAAATTCTGAGTCGGTTTTGAAGTATGTGGGGAAAGATCCTTATTATTGTAATGTTACTTTGATATCAAATAATGTCTTTCTTCTCAGTGACCTCTCTCCCTCATTACTCTCCAAATTGCAGCTTTCAGTAGGTAAAAAGGCAAACAAATGCAATGGCCAAGACCAATTTTGATGAATTAAAAATAAATGCCTTCAATTTTAATATACTTTTTTTAGGAGGAGGAAAGAGAAACAAGAGTAGTAAGAGTGGATATGTTCTTATAATTATGTCGAAGAGCAAATACTAGATGTAAAATTAGGAGAGATCCTTTAGTTTCAAATAGAGCTAAACAGTTTTTTTTTTTTTTTTTTTTTTCGTTATGGACTTTGCCACTTAGCTAATTTGAACAGTAATGGATAAATAAATATCAGTAGCTAAGCAGAGAATCTATCCATAAGGCAGAAAGACAAAGGCCAAAAATTTATTTAATTCACACATGTAATTCCTATAGGCTCTACTAGATGTGAGGTCACTAAAGGTATAAAGAAGTATGTAGAAATTAAGAAACAGAACAGACAATGGTTATCTCAGTGGTTTTATCACCCACTTGTTTCAGTTTGAGTGTTTGAGGTAGTTTGTCAATCAGACTTCAAGAAAGATGAATTTCACAGATAGAATTGGACAAGTTTCTTTTTTTAAATATATATCAGAATTCAGGATATGCCATAGGCAGTTAGATTGTGGCTTGGAAATATTGAACACTTAATAGATGATGCTACATGAAAAATTATCCTGAATTCTTCAGTTGGTTTGTAAGAATGGAGTCTTTGTTACTTTTTTTAGAGGTTGATGAAAAAAGTATGTGTTACAACTCAACCGAGAAAAGAAGAGTGTGTATTGGAGACAAGAACTTGTTCAGTTAAATAACTCAGTCTGTAGAATTGAATATAGCTGCTGACTGCGGCCTGAGGATGTGGACTCTCAGTTATAAGAGTTGACCAAATTATTCACAAATGCTGAAAAACTCAGGAGAAGAAGAAAGAAGGGAAGAAATGGAGGTCAGGAGGGCAAAAATAGAGAGAAAAAGCCCAAGTGAACAAAAGAGAGCAACAAAAGATTGTATTACATCAAATTATTCTGGAGTTTTGACATCAAATTATCCTGGAGTTTTGATACGAGTTCATCACTACAGAAAAATGATATCCTTTAGGCAGAGTTGTATAATTTACATCTGTAATTATTTGGGTAGAAACAAATACTCTAGAAACAAAGAGTATAATAAAATTATGTTTAATAGAAATGATAACAAATCCTTTTGAACTTAAGTGATATTTTGCGAAAAAAAGATGTAGAGACTCCAAGTTTATCTTTTAATCTGGTTTTTATCCCTATTTTAGCATGTTGCATTTAATTAAAAACAAAATGCAAGCTACAATCAACCTTGATTTAGTTTCAAATCTAGAGTCTTTTTCTTTATTTCTCCACTAGGTTCTGTCCCTGTCATATCTCAAAGCCAGTCAAGATCTACCTGCTCATTGAAGGTTTCATTTCTTACATGATGAGATACAATATTATTCGTAAACCTATAGAAACATGTATTTTTTTATTATTTATTGTGGTTGTGAATACTGTTTTTCTCCACATGTAAGAAAGCTTGGGATAGTGTCTTCATATTTAAAAAATGTGTGCAAAACACGCAGCATCGTGTGCCGCATCCACGCTTTGTCCAAAAAATATTAATTGATGTTGATGAGAGAGCACATGTCACTAACAAGAACCTCCTGCCTAACTCTGAGTTTCAGAGGCCTGAAGATTCCTGTGAGCTGCAATGATGCCCTATTGTTGCAATTCCTTGTGTTTAGGATAAATGAAGAGATAGTTTCCCTCTTTAAAGGCAATTTCATTGGTGAATTTAGCATAGTATGTGCATTGCTTGTATTGATTGTTCAAGAGATAATTCAGAAAATTAAAAGTATATACCCTATAGTATACAGTACTAACGATACTGGGTATTTGTAGTATGTAGTATACACAGTACCTATGTAGTATACACTATGTAGGATATACTACATATACACAGTATCTGTGTATGGTATATATACACACTAAACACACTATATAGGTGCATATGGGCAATATGGAATTTTAAAATAAGAAACAAGAAGATAGTATTTCTACTTTGAGGAAAATCAACGTATTTGTGTAAAAGAAATGAAATTCTTTAAAATTAGCTGTTTTAGATTTGACATTTATTTATCAATAAGTATTTATAAAATATCTACCAAATACAGAGATGAAGAAGGCACCATGATACCCTGAGAGAGCTGTTAATCTAACGGGTTTAAGACAACCACAATAGAATGAAGACTGTTGCTTTTCACAAGACAGGCAAAGAATGCTGAAATGAAAATGGCAAAAACATCTAACATTGAAGAGTCCTTCTTATGGGCCAGTTGATAGATGGTCTATTTTAGGTGTGTTGCCTCTTGTAATTCGCACAATGACTTCATTGTGCAGGTACTCTTACTTCCTCTGCCTTGCTTCATCCTGGCCTTCTCAGATGAAGCAACCATGAGCGATATTTTGTAGTAAGTTGCCCAAGGGCACGCAGCTAGCACATGGTAGTGGTGGGCATGTGAATGGGGGCAGTGTGACCCTACAGCTGAAGATGCCAACCATTATACTCCAGTGCCTCCTAGGGGATGGGGATGGAGAAATCACGTTTGATTGGGGAGGGTTCAAAAATGGCTTCTTTTCTTTTCTTTTCTTTTTTGAGACTTGAGTCTTGCTCTTGCTACCCAGGCTAGAGTGCAGTGGGGTGATCTCGGTTCACTGCAACCTCTGACTCCTGGGTTCAAGCGATTCTCTTGCCTCGGCCTCCTGAGTAGCTGAGATTACAGGCACCCGCCACCATCCCTGGCTAATTTTTTATTTTTTTAGTAGAGATGGGGTTACACCATGGTGGCCAGGCTTGTCTCGAACTCCTGACCTCAGGTGATCCACCCATCTCGACCTCCCAAAGTGTTGGGATTACAGGCCTGAGCCACCATGCCCGGTCAAAAATGGTTTCTTGAAAAGGGAACGTTTCATTCTGGGTCTTAAAGGATTGACAGGAACTGGCGGCAGGTAGAGCTATTGGGAGAGAATGCCAGTTTGTTTGTGCAGGGGCCAAGCTCAGGATTGGGTAAACAGAGCTCAGTGAAGCACCGGATATATGCAAGGGGTGCAGTTGCAAGGTGGGGCAGTTGGGGCTGAAAAAGGGAGGGAGGCACAGGAATTTGGTTGAAATTCAGTAGGAGCAGAATGTAAAATAGAGTAAAAGATGTGTAATAAAAATAAAACCTGAAAGATCGATATTAATGAAGAACCATCACTATGCAGAGGGTTTCAATGGGCAGACTTCTTAGATAAACTGGATTTTGAGCTAGGGTTTGAAGTTTATGGGAATGGAATTGAAAAGCATGCAAGAAACCCAGAACATTGTGATTTACATAGGAGACAAGAACATAAGAAAATTGAGGAGTGCTGAAAAAAAGGCCACTTTTCATGAGTTCAAGGACTTCTGAGGGATTAGGTGGAATCAGTGAATTTCTAATCCCAGGAACCTTCTACTCCTCCCAGTCATCTCCATCTCAATTAATGGCCCACCATCCTCTCAATGTCCAACTCAAAAACATGACGGTTATTTTTTAACCCTTTTTCCCTCTCATTCTAAAAGCCTGAATCTTCCCTGCTTCAATTCTTCATTAGATCCCCAGAAAGCAGACACTTTGCTATTTGAAAGCCTCGGTCAGATCAAGTTGCTTCCTTGTTTAATATCCCCCAAAGACTGCCCATTGCATTCGGAATAAATTCCAACCTGCAAGTTCCTCAAATTCCCAGCCTAACCTCATTTGGCATTTTCATTATGCATCAGCCTTCCCGCCTCCTTTCTTTTCCTTGGACTCACCAAGCTCATTGTCACCTACGGGCATTTTTACTAATTTTTTTTTTTTCTGTCCCTCTCTTCCAATAAAAAATCAACTAAAATATCCCAGCTTTAGAGAACCCTTCCCTGGACTAGCAGCCTAAAATGTTGTGCCCATGAGTATTTTCTCCTCTCATTTGTGAAGAAGCAGGTCACTGTCTTTATATTTATTTTCAAATCAATCTTTATCCTTCTATCCAATTATATTTCCTTTATAGTTCTTGTACTTTTTTGCAAATATTTTAAAACAATATTATTTGTTATCTTGCTATCTCTCTCTGGGAGAATTTCAGCTCTAGACATTCAGCCTAGAAATTCAGGACTTGCTTTATCTTATCCAGTGCTGCAAACTCAGTGACCAGCAAAGTGCTTTGAACATAATCGGTGCTCAATAAATATTTGTTAAATGGATGAAGATGAATGAAAAGAATGAGGGTGAGGATGGCTTGAGGAATGGGTAGAAGCTTGCATTTTATCTAATACATGACAGAGATTGTAGAATAAATTGGGTATGTTTTTCTATGCTCTGTTTCAACAGTTAACTAAGTTGCTTTCTTCTTGCATGCCAGCTTATTGATGGTGGGTAGGTGGACTAAAAGCCTTTTGTGTTGAAGGAGGAAAACAAGCCTGAGATTTAAAAGGAAAAAAAAAAATGGTCTTAGTTAATCTGCAGGGTGGGTGAGAGCTCAGCCAATATGCTCTTTGGAATCCCGACAATTCAGTGACAGTAACAGTAGGGTACAAGCGCTGGGGAGGTCAAATGAGTTGAGTTTGTGACATGTGCAATCACTCTGGATGTGTTTGATTTTCCTACAGTATTTCATGGTGACATTTAAATTTGAATGGGAAATGACCTTGTTTCCAGTTCCTTTCCTAGCCAGTATTGCTCCTTCAACAAATTCTGGTATGTTTTATCTAGTAGAGTTCTCAAGTATCTTAACAGTTGGAGTTTACAAGTTTATTTTCTAGTAGAAATGGTGATTTCAAGACGAGGGAGAAGTTGTAGGAGCTATTTATTTTTACTTTGTAAAAGGAATACCTTCCTGGCAAATACACAAGTCAATAAGCAAGCAGACCCAACAGCTTTCTTGGAAGGAGCCAGCCGCTGTAGGTATGGGAGAATTCCTTTGGCTAGCCTTAGCTTCCCTGTGCTTCTCTTGCACTTGTGTTGGCATAGTTGGTGGATGTTATTATTAGCGGTGTGTCCTACACGCCATTCATTCACGGAATATGGCCCTGGGAGAAGAATCTTAATGTGAAAATAAAATAATCATTGTTCTTCATTGGCTTAGGGGACATCTCACATAATGGAAACACATCCCTAAATAGAAAGACCCCAATTCAGAAAAAAAAAAAAAGAAAGAAAGAAAAGGTGAGGGGAGAGAGATGTTCTCAGTGGAATCAGCCGGAACTGAAAAATTAAGATTTTGTTTTGTGCAATGCTAGTTGCCTTGCCAGTCTCAAGCTGGCACTGTGGGCTTGCTGGAGCTGCTGAGCCTGAGCTGAGGAAAGGAGACAGTTTGCTTCGGGTTTATTACCCAGCCTCACCATGCATCTCAATATGTTTTTGATTTTGTATTTCAAAAATAAGGTGAATGATCTCGAAAGGATATCATTGCAGGCGATTTTATTTTTTGCTTTTTCTAATGGACAATTCAAAAGCAATCCTGGTCCTATTCCAGAGATTTTCTCATTTCTCAGTACAACTGTAATTTAAGCACACTGAATAGTGTAATGGTGTTATTAGATATTATCGTGTTTATTTTATTCATGAAAATGTGTGACACACCTTATTTGTATTCTCCTCCAGGAAATGTCCTGGAATGGGTTTTGTCCTAGTTCCTCTTTGTGCCTGTCATAAGGTGTATGTTAGAATTTCATTTCCTAAAAATAAAATAAAATTTCTTCTTTCTTTTTTTTCTATTTTTTTTTTTTTTTGGAGAGCATAATGATTTTGAGCTTTGAGGAGTTTCAATAGACTATTGTTGTTTGTTTTCTTACAAGGATCCAGCCCACCAAGTCGCACGATGACACACTTCCTATGTCCATGGCAGATATTTATATTTCAAATTAAAACAACTATAATTTTCTTCTGAAATTTTTTTGGAATTTTGTTTTTCGTGATCTATGAGGTAATTGGAGATGCCTTAGGCTGTCACAAAACAAAAGCTGGGAGTCACTGCTTTAGTGATTAGCACTTTGTAAGCTTTCAAAAAATATTAAAACCAGAATAGATTATCTAATTTCTAGTGGGTGGATTCACTTTAGTATAATGTAATGAGTTAACAAATGCTCAGAAAGGAGGTTGTGGATCCAGAAAGATGGCTTTTGCAGAAGGCTTTTATCCAAATTAATTCAAAAAATAACAGGAACAGTTGTGTATTGAGGCAGAAGGAATAAGGTGACTCAATTAAATGACAGAGAAATCTCCAGGGGAAAAAAAAAAAACTGTCTTAAGTCAACCCAACCCTAACAATACAATTTTCATCACTGAAGTCAATAATCCTGTAATAAATGCATAATAACTTAAAAAAGGATTCTTTTAATAAGTACTTTTGTATGATTGGCTATGAACCAAATATTGAAACCAAATATTGCTTTTCTTTACTTTAAAAATGATAAAGTTATCTTCTATGTCTCTAAAGAGAATCTTAAGTGAGAAAAATAAAAAAAAGTAATTTGCAAATAAATTCACCTGCTGCATTTGTGCCTGAAGCATCCTATATTTACCTAATTCATTTTTGGCCCTTGCTTAGCTCTAGCCATGGCGACACACTGAGAAATTAATGCCAAGTCCTCCCGGCTTGCTGGAACATTTGCACAGGCAGCAGTGAATAAGCATGGGTATAGCAAGCCTTAGGGTTTGGGTCCTACTCAGGAGGGGTCTTCAGAGCTGGTCTTCAGCAGTTTCTGAAGAACCATTGTGCAGTCTCACTAATTGGTACTGTTAGCCTGTTGCCATTTCAGGAAAGCAATTCGGTCCCTGCCTACAGTTAGAGTTGGGTTCAACGCACTGGTAGTCCTGGATTGAGACAGCTCAGAATCCATCAAGTTGATACTAAAACCTAAATCTTCTTTGTGGTTTTCTGTGATAGATTTCAGAAATTTTTGTAGTGATCATGGATAGATAATTCACAGATCTACTACTGTATACAGAGTTTGAAAAGAAAGTCGAGTCAGTTAACAGGTAGGCTGAGAGAAGTTATGTTACCCTGAAAACACTTCTGTTTTCTAGTTTGAGCATCTTTTGGTAGGGATGTCTGGTTTGAGCTTCATGAGTTTTTTGCCTAGTGGTCTGCAGGGTAATTTACATTCCAAAAGATAGGCTAGGCTGTCTTCCTCCTGCTCCTGAAACCTCTGGGAGGTGTTCCGATATCTTCCACATAGTTGTTTCCACAGCCTGTTTTGGGAAGATAATCCTCTATCACTTGATCAATACAGGTAGCATCTACCTAATACTCCAGTGGTTTTGATTATATTTTCACTGTAACTTTTTCCAAGGAATAAAATCCTCTACTGTCTTTAAAAGAGGATATTTAATATTATTTGGAAAATAATCTGTTTCATTGTTAACTTTTCCTCATCTTTACCATCTAGATTTGCAGGTACAAATACAAGTGAAGAACCACTTATACCAGCAATGATGCTGTGGTCCTAAAGGTGCCAGCTCCTGTATACTTCCCCCTCATTTATTTCTTTTCTTAAAATTAAATTTTCATTTATGTAGTTTACTTCTTAGCTCTCTGCTATTTTTGTATTTATATCTCATAATTCAGGATTTGCTAGGAATGTAAAATACATTTCAAGCTTGAGGAAGAACAAGACTAGATAAATTCATGACAAGTAGCCCCTTCTTTTCTTTTCCAGAATGATTGAGAAGGGGAGCAATTGGTCCCATTCTACTTGGGGGCAATTAGGCTTTCAGTCTGTGGCTCAGTTCATGGGCACCCGGTGCCAAGGTCAAGGGTTTGATCCTCATGTAGGTCAGTTTGCTGCGTGTTTTCTCAACAGATTGTGTGGAAAGTGTGCAGTCACTGGGAAATGCCGGTTATTAAGGGGACTAGTGAACAGATGGGTGGTGGGTGAAAATCTAGCCTCCCTCCTGGAAAAACAAAGCCTGTGCCATACTGTCTTTTTTTTTTTTTACATCTGGACAGAATGCACCACTTAAAATGTGAGCTTGTTACTCAACCTCCCTTCATCTCTGTTTCCTCATCTGTAGAATGGAGATAAGATTTGCTCCCTTTCTACCTCACCAGGATCTGTGAAGATTAGATAATGGCTGTAAAGTCCTTATACAAAGGTACACGCATTACCATAAACAAAGAGATTAGCTGACAAATAAAAAAGAAAATATTGAAAAGACCCCCAAAGTGTATTGCTTAATACTTTTGGATTAGTATCAGTAGTTTGCAGTGCAATCCATTTGGAGTTTGGTTTGGCTGAAAAAAGTTAGGTGTGAGTTGTATGACCTCTCTATTTATTAGTAAGGTTAAAAATGGTTTGGTAGCGAACATTTGTATTAATAAAAACAAAGTGGGCTTTGAATCTGAAACAGGTTTCATTTGAAAAGGAGGTGAAGGCGAAGGTCTCTAGGAACATATGTGCCACTGAGGAATATTTGCATATATTTGATCTGCAAGCACGCTTCAGTGATTTTCACAGTATACCTTGGAGTTTAGGTTGTAGCAAAGAGCCGTTGCCATTGCTCAGCAGCACGGTCCGCTCTCTCCAGCTTTATTATGGCATACAGCGACAACTTCAATTTTAGTGTTAAAAAAAAATCCTCTTCACTTAATTCAGACAGTGACCTGCAGGCCTCATTCTGACTGAAGGAGCCATTCAGAATACTTCCAGACAAAAGCAGGGCTTTTTCCTAGCAACCAGATCAAAGCCAAATCTCCCAGAATAGCTCCCTCCCAGGTTTCCTTTGGCGCATAGGTTCACAAGGATTGTAAGGCTCGTGGTATCCAGTTCAAACTTCTCTTTCACACTGCAATGGAAAGGAAAACTCCTGAGGAATTTTCACAGACTCTGAAAGCTGGCGAGCATTGCAAAGAGCACTTAATCCTGGGAGAACATGGTGGTCATTGGGAGCATCCCTAACTTTGTTATCGCCTGCATCTGCCTGTACATTCTGTCGGACTCTCAGAGAATGAGGTCTCTGTTTCCTTTCTGCCAGTACCTAATATCAGCTATGCCCAGGAGCCGGCTGATGAAGACTTCCTGTTTGTTTTGAGTCACTGTTAGAGTGATAAATATACTTTAGCTTTCTGCTTCGAGAGGAAAGAAACCAGCTGCCCTGAACTAAAGAGAAAAATGCAGAAATTCCACTGAATGGCCCTGTTATCATGGAGTTTCAAGGGCAGCATAAAAATGGAAACTATAAGCCTGGGCAAAGTGAATAATTTCCATATTAAAGCATTTTGCTGTATGCAGAGATCTAAGTTGTCTTTAATCATTTAGGCAAACCATACATTTTTCACTCTTCTAAGACTAACTCAGCATTGTTTAGAAATTTTTAAAAAATGTAAACTTACACTACAGAGTAATGGTGAGTTATATAAATAAACAATTACAGTTGTGGTTTTTTGATCTGACCACAAGCTTTTAATGCCTTTTTTTTTTTTTTTTTGCATGAACATATAATGCTTCTGGATAAACAATAATGTTTACATTGTCGGGGCATCCACTGTTGTATTGAGTCATTTACATACATGATTATTTGGGTATAGAGTAACCCAAGAACAAAAGAATATTATAAAATTATTTAAAACAAGAATGACAGGAAATCCTTTGCAGCTTAAATAGCACTTCTTAAATAAACCCATAGAATTTCTAAGTTGTGTTTAAGTCTCATTTTTGTCCTTTTATTTTGAACAGATTTTGGATTTGATGACCAGTGTCCTTTGAGTGGAAATCACTATGTTAACTCGGACCTGGAAGACAGTGAATTTAGAATGCCTTGTTGATCTGAATGTCTTCATCACTGCATTCGGCGGGCTTTTTTTTTAAAGCTTGCTGTAGACTTGACTTCTAGAATTTGCAACTTGTAAAACGTGGCAACAATTTGCATGTGCTTGGAGTTGCTTATTTCCTCCCAATAGGTATGGTCTCTTAAAACTATTTCTAATAGTAGAAGATGAGTAATTTGCTAATAATCTATGATAAATCTTTCTGTTCAGGATGAAAGAAATGTTTAATTAGAAAATTCAAAATAAAATTAGCATTAACACTTTCATGCTGTCAAATTAGTGATGTAGATATGGAGGCAGGATGGTGTGCATCAGCCTTATGTCAATGTATCTGGATACATTTATAAACTAAGACTTAAAAATGCACATGATTAGCTGTATGTAAAGAGATTCCTCAACATACTAAAGTTAATGATTGGGACATCAACACGGTGGCTTCCTAGACAGGAGAATTACAGTGCCAAAGACTTAATGCAGAATGGGTCCTTAGCCTTTCAAAGCTCACATTAAAGGAAAATCATGTGAAAGCAGCAACCCATAAAGGAGGACATGCATTTGCAGATGCTCTGCACATCAGTTCAAACAAAGCCAGTTATGCTAAATATTGTTTTTACTTTATAAATACTTTATGCTGTGTGTCTTTTTTATATTCTCACTTTACTGACAGAGGGAGGAGGAGAAGGAAGCATTTTAAAAACATGACTAAGGGTGGATGGATTAAAGAACTGAATAATATATTTTCTTGTCATAATGGAGACCTGTATGTACATGGACTTAGAAATAATAGAATCAGAGAATGGACGGTATTAGGAGGAGAGGAAAAAAAATAGCGAAACCAGTGTTTTTTGTGGGTAGGAAAGAAGGGTATAAAATTTATTAGATAAGTGTATTGCAAAGCTAAGTGTGACAGGGAACAATTTTAGTGGATATATCTGCTTCTGTACTTTTAAGAAGAGGTTAGAATTTGACATAAATAGATGAGATAGGGGTTTAGGTGAGGTGTTTTTGGTAAAATCTATCATTTAAAATAAAATGGAACTTTAATTGGGTGGGACCTATCACTTACCAAATGTAAAAAGGTGTGATAAAACCGCCCTTTACTTTTTTCAGCACCGTTGAATGTCAAATATCTAGTGCTGAAGTGAAACTATTATGGTCAAATTGATAATACACATATCAAATCATCATTCTTCTCAGCAACAGTAATTGCTTAGATTGTTTAAAACTAGCTTTGGTTGTGATGGTACATTTGTGATCCAGCCTTAAAGAATGAAAAAGCTATAGGAATTCTCCCCACTTATAACCAACATCCATTTCTACATGATTGAATAAGAACGTAATAATCACATCTTATGTTTGCAGATTACACTACAATTTATGAAATGCTTTCACTTGTAACACCTCAAGTGATCCTTGGTTGTGTCTGGTTCTGGTTGTAAATGGGAACAGTAACAGGTGGTCCTTTGTCCTATGCCAGCGGCCATGACGCCAGCAATGTGGTTCCTTTTTAGGGGGCAGCCATGTCCCCCATCCTGCCTAACAACATTTCAGGAGCATCTTCCTATGAAGCAGATGCTGGCAAATGAGTATTTTTGAGTGTAGTCACTTGCAGAAAAGTGAAATCAAAATGTGTTCCATAGCAATTAACCCCATATTGCCCTAAACTTACTGTGACACCACATTCCAGATCGCAAGAGTTTTAGACTGTTCTTTTGAAGAAGGTGAGGAATAGGCAGGGGAATAACGACTATGAGATATTTAGAATCATTTACTGTGTGAGTAAAGGGTTTTAAAAAAGAATTCATTTGCTAGAAGTAATGAGGATGAGGAGGGGTTTTTCACACCTATTTTCACACTTATGAGGTGATAAGTCCAGCCCTCACAAAATAAAATGGCAGGTTTCACACTAAACCCACCCAGGCATATTCCTCTAGTCTCCTAACTCATTTACTCTTTGAGAATAAAGAGGCAGAGGCAAGATCGCTCGCTTAAATGAGTGGCGGAGAGTAGTTCCTGTCATTCTTGCTTTGCATGCTGTCTTCCAGACAGATGTATACGCCAAGCTCTGCATATCATGTATGGATCTCCAGACCACCATTGCTAGTCTCCAATGACTCACTCTAGACCAACAACCTTCTTCTTTGTGCTATTACTCTTGATCTTTATATTCAGTGACTTAGACAACTGCATTTATAAATTTTCCCAACTGGACTCACACACAGTTTCTACATGTCTTGGGTTCTCTTGACCACCATTTCTATCCTGCTTCAGTTACTCATTGACATGAATATAATTTATTTCACACCATATTTCACTTCTCAAAATGCCTATGTGATCACAATCTAGAGTCATGGAACATTCTTCAAGTGGAATCAACCTCAAAGATTATGTAGGGCAATATCTAAAAACCAACTCTTGTTTACTGACTCTCAAGCTCATTCTTTAGCATTTTTCGTCAGGTCAGGAAATGCCACCCTCATCTACACAGTTGTTGAAAAGAAAAACTCCCGGAACTTCTGCTTGGTTCTTATGACCTTCACCACCCTCCATCTAGTCATCAGTCAATCTTATCTTCTTGCTATCCTGAATCTATCCAATTCGTTGTCAAGAACCAGCCATCATCTCTCGCCTTGATATGGTAAAAGCTTAAAATGCACCTCCTTGCTGCATATTCTCTCACATTTTCCTGTGTTATTTTCTACATGTCACTTTCTGAAACTTTGTGGATTTGTTTCCTTTGTGATTTTCTGGCTCTGCTACCTCTTACTAGGATATCAGTTCCAGGAGAGTGGATACATTGAGTATAGAGTGCAACATTGGAGGCACTCAATGAATATTTGTTGAGTAAATGAATTCCTCCTACACAGACTAGAAATATGGGTCACAAAGAAGTTAAGTGCATTTCTTAGGCTCATAAGATTAGTTAGTAAATCTACAGCTAGAATTTAGGGCTCAATTCTCTGTCTAAAGCTCTTGTCATTTTCCATATTGTGGCTACTATTGTTATTACCTTGTAAGACTGTATTATATAGATTTAGGAATGCTGTCCTCAGAGCTTCTGGCTTGCACTGTAGGGCTGTCTGGAAAGTGAGTGCAACTAATTATAAGATCAGTAACTAAGTGGCTGGCTAAAGTCCAACACAGGCCTGTTGCAATAAATTCCACCCTTTAGTAAAATTTTAGCATACTGTCCAATGTAGGTAAGTAGCTTTAAAGACCTCTACAAACTTTAAACTTCTAGGTGATCATCCAATATTATTTTAGTGGTAATGTCACTTTGAAATATAAAACCATTTAATCTTTTTTTCCTTCTTTCTTTTTCCTTTTTTTCTTTCTCTCTCTTTCTTTTTCTCTCCTTCCTTCCTCTCCTCCCTCCCTGCCTTCCTTTTCTTTCTTTATTGATGGAGTCTTGCTATGTTGCCCAGGGTGGAGTGCAGTGGCTATTCACAGGCATGATCACAGTGTACTACAGTCTCAAATACCAGGCCTCAAGCGATCTTCCTGCCTCAGCCTCCCAAGTGGCTGGGACCACAGGTGCATGCCACCACACTCGGTCATTTAATTTTTAATGTAGTCTTTCCTTCTGTCTCTGAGAAGTACATTTCCATCTTTTAAGGCCTATCTTTCTTCCTGTGCTTGGGTTTTGACTCCAATTTTTTAGTCTCTTTTGAGATTTTGTTTACTCATGCAATGGTAGCCTCTTTCGTACAACCCTGCCTTTCCCTCTTCACTGCCTTCGTTTGTAAGCTACAGTGCATGGGCATTAGAGTCTGGACCTCAGTTGAACCAGGCTCTCTCACTTACAAGATTTTTGGCAGTGGACAAGTTACTTTATTCTTCTGAACCTTGATTTTCTTGCACGTAAAATGGGGATAAGGGAGGGCAATTATGTAGATTAAGTAAAAAAATATAAACTTCCTGACATATAGTGTGCACCAAATGATAGCTATAAACATTATAAAAACAAACAGATTTCGCTTATCTGAAAAAAGCATTAACAGAAATGAAGACAACGCCAACATTCTCTTAGCTCTATTCTCCCTAATTAACACTTTGTTGCCTATCAATTATGTTCATGGGCAAAATTCTTGAAAAATAAGCTCTATATTTATATTTTTCCCTTTCTTATAATACTGTTATATCTGGACAGACTAGAAACATGTGCTGTTCAGTATCAAATGTTACACTCTTGATTTTTCGAGGCAACCCATGGTTATTATTAGAAATTTCGTATTTCTCATGCATCTATGTTTTTATGTTGTATTGTGAATCCCAGTCACTTAGGAGAATGAGGCAAAGTTCACTAAGCTAGCCTTGTGGTCCAAGACGGCTGGGATTTTCTGCTGCAGGAGAAATATTCCATAGTCTTCTAGAGACCATCAGAAGAACCATGTGGCATCAAGTACCCTGCCTAACTGGGTGGTGGGTTCGTGGATAGAGTTCTAGTCAAGATTAATATATTTAAGAATAAAGAGGCCGGCCACGGTGGCTTTCGCCTGTAATCCCGGCACTTTGGGAGGCCCAGACAGGTGGATCACGAGGTCAGGAGATCGAGACCACCCTGGCTAACATGTGAAGCCCACCTCTACGAAAAATATAAAAAATTAGCTGAGCATAGTGGCATATGCCTGTAGTCCCAGTTAATCAGGAGGCTGAGGCAGGAGAATAGCTTGAACCCTGGAGGTGGAGGTTGCAGTGAGCTGAAATTGTACCACCGCACTTCAGTTTGGGCAACAGAGTGACACTCTGTCTTGGAAAAACAACAAAACAAACAAACAAACAAACAAACAAAAAACAGGATAAAGAGAGGTGTGCTATTATTTGGAGGAGACCAAAACAGAAATTTAGAGGGGATTAAATTGCCAGTATAGGAAACATGTCTCTTTAGGTGATTCTCCCCAGGGCGATGCACCATTTTTTAGAGCTAAGGGTGCCGCTGGAAGGTGTGGCTGAAGATAGAACTTTATAGGAAGTTAGATAGAACTTTATAGGAATGATGATCCATTCACCATAACAAATCTACTCTTGGGAAAGGTGAGACGTGAGTGGTTCTCCCAGAACTGCCAGAAAAATCTTGTCATAGATTGTGTAGATCTGTCTATGGAGACAGACTTCATCTGAGGATCATGATGAACAGTGGGTAGCTGCTCAATTGGCCTGTAAATAATAATGACTTATTAGGTTTTGTGACTTTTTTTTTTTTTAATTAAATGTCCTTCTGCTACACAAAGTAACCAGAGTTCTTGCAAGTGTAGTTTCCAAGTATCTGTTGTGGAGCTCCAAACCAAAGACATGGAAAACATCTAGACACTTACCTAGGTTTCAGTGCCGCACTCTTCATTGGAAGAAAAGAGGCTTCTCCTTTATAGAACTTGAGCAGCAACCCAGGTTGCACTCATTCTTATTTTTCTATCCCCTAATGTGCATTACCCTACCTGGCCAAATACAAACTACCGGTTCCATGCTGACCTAACCCATCTTAAGGAATAAAATACCTACCACATATTTTCTCCTAACAGCTAAAATTTTTTGAGCCAAGAGTTTCAAATGTTTTATTTTAGTTGGAATACTACAAACAACCAGTTACTGAACATTAAATTGGGTCAACCTTAATAGAACTGTGTTATATTCAGGTCTTATGTGAAGTACCATAGGCATTTTGAGGCCTTTGGGGTGCCTCTTGGTATGTGGTCCCTCAAGGGTTTTACTTGCAGCAAGGACGAGATTGCTTGAATAGAGAGCGAATCTATCTCCTTTTATTGTTTTGTATTATATTTATCATCATCTTATCTTCACTGCGTGCCAAACAGTTTTCCATGGAATGATTTATTTTAATAATTAAAAGAAGGTAATATTCTTTTGGTGGATGACTGTTTTGTCTGAGTTATAAAATATAATTTGCCTTTTTCTTTATACCATTGTTCCAGAAAAGATTTGTCTTTAATTAGTTTGAGGTGTATTGTGGCTTACCTTTGTCTCCAAGTAAAAGATTTTTCTTTTTCAAAAACAGATGAATTCTAAGTTGACAAGGTAAAAAATCTGCAGCAAGATTAGAAATGCTAAGATTTCCCATTAAGAAGTTGCTTCTAAGTTGCTACAATTGAGCATTAGGTATTGAACACCTATTAAAGAAATACTTGTTTGCATTATGTTAGATGTAAATTAGGTGACTCATTTTCTTCATCCCTTTCTCTATATTTATTTTTAATCCTATTCTGATGCAGGAACTAGGACCAAACAAAATTAAAGCATCTTTTTGGTTTGATTGGCCTCATATTCTTCAAAGAGCTGAGTATGACTCACAACCTGTCCCCCTTTTGTTAGTAATTAAAGTGAGACACCAAAAGATTTTATAAGCTCATAATAGCAGATTAAATATCAAGACTATAGCCCACTGAACAACTCTGCTATGTTAAATTGATACTGTTGAATATTGCCCTCAGACCATTTTAATATTTAATATTATAGGATGGCCACAGAAAAGTAGAGTAATGAAAAACAAACATTATATTTTGTTGCTTTCATTTTTGTTGGAAAGGGGTTTTCACACTGAATGGAAAAGAACCTAAGATAAATAATGGGCCTATAGCATCTATTGCTTTTGTTGCATTGACAAATACTCCTATAGAATGGTGGTGGGCATTTCTTTCTACTGAAAAAATCTATATTCTTTTTCTCTTAACTAAAGCAAGTCATGGACATTATAGGAAATTTAGGAAGCGCAGATAAATAACATGAAGAAAATTAGAGACCGTGCTTATCTCACAACTTAAGAACATCACCATCGTTAACATTTTGGTGCACATCCTTTTAGTCATGACACCCCTGCATGTTTATGCACACATTTAAAAAGAGTGCAAATCTTACTGTAACCTTTAAAATCTCTATTCACATAAGAATGTCTATTGGATACATTTCAGTGTCATTAAATAGTCCTTCATAACGCTCTTTGTCTTGGCCGCACTGTTATTTATTTAATCAATCCCCTAGTGTTGAGCATTAAGGTTGTTTCCAATCTTTTCAAGATTATAAATATGGTTGGCATAAGTGTTCCATGTAGCCAAATATTTTCTCACATGCCTGATTATTTCCTTAGAGCATATTTCTAGAAGTGGAATTGCTGAGTCAAACATGTAATGAATTTTAGACTTTTTAGTGTCTTTTTCTTCAGAAATATTGTATTATTCACATACTAAATTTGTTTGTAGCTTATCAGTTTGGTATTTTCAAATCTCACAGTTACTTCTTTTGTAAAATTTAAACATAGTAACTGTGTGGTGCTCCAAATTGGTAATAATAGGGTCCAAAGGAATTGGCTAAATTCTACAATGCCCTGATTCAGTTGTATTAATTTGGCATAATTCTTTTCCTGCCTGCTTTTAGCTAGCTGTATTTGGATCCATCATATGTTTTACTATTCTTCGCAAAAAGTTTCTAAGAAATTGAAAAAGAGAGCCCAAAAGTTGCAGTCTTAAATGGAGTATTAACCCTCAATCCAAATTCAGCCAAATGTCATCCGTCAATTGTAGGCCAACGTAAAAAGGACGAATTGTGATAATATTAACCAGTAAAAGGTTCAATGATAACTCTGAAGCAGAACACATAACCCATTCACCCAGGAGGGTATAATACAAATTAATGTGCTCACCACTGGCAAACTTTCCCAAGCTCGTCCAGGTTTTCTGCTCAGATGACATCTGTAGGAAAAATGCCTACACATAATTTCATCCTTTAATCTTGTCTTTTCCAAACTGTCATTTTTTTCTTTTGCAAAATTTAATATGGAGTGCGGTAGATATTATGTATTTTAGATTTCAAATTGTAAAAAAATAATAATACATTTTGATATTCTCAATTATGTCTGTAAACCTCTTTATAAAGTATAAAATCTATTTGTGAGACATGTACCAGCAGAGAAAAACAATTAAAATGTCAACCTGTCAATCAAATCTTTCTCCACTTCCACCACTAAAAAAGTTTCTAGCCTCAAAAAGGAACTTGATTCTCGGCAATTTCAGCCTAAAATGCTTCTTCAGCTTTTCTTAGACTTTGGCCATCTCAAAACGCAAGTGAAGACAAAATTGGCCCATAAGATGAATTTTTGGTGAATGAACTTATATCTTAAAAACTAAGCTGTTTCACTTCCTCGTGAAAAAACAGATTTCTTGAAGATAGGTTTCCATTTCATGTTTGTAATTCTGAAGTGCCTAATCTTTGATACATATTTGGGTGGAATGAATGAAAATATCCTACCTCCCCACAAAAGCAAGATATGTTTATTACTGGCTACATGTTGTAGTAGAGAGATTGCCTCAGTTAGGAAGGGGTCAAATTGTCCAGTTTCTCCTTCCTGTGATACCAGCTACTAGTCATTAGTCAAGTTACTAAATCTCGCTGAATTTTAGTTTTTATAGTTATGAAATGATGGAACAAATAAATTTTCTCCTTAGAGAACAGGTGCTTTAAGATCAAGAAAAATGGAATAATAAAATATTGCATATCCTGATCAGCACATTACAAATGAAAATTATTATTATTTTGAAGATGTGTTACTATTTCCTCTATTAAGATTCCTATTTTCCTGTGTTTGAGCTGGAATGATAACCTGTCAGCCTTCTTAGTAGATAGTATTTAATTTTATTTTAAATTTAATATCTAAGGATGTTTTAAATAGAAGTGGCAATTATATGTGCACACAATTTTAAAACTGTATTTAATTATTTTTCTTTCTTTTGCTTCTCTCTTTTTTTAATCGAAGGGTAACATACTTGCAGAAAAGTGCCCAAATCATTGGTGAATAAGCTCATGTAAACAGCAACTTGATCAAGAGGTCAGCATGTCAGAAATTCCCTCATGCCCTTTCTAATCACTACCCAACTCCCTCCACCCCAGAGGGGACCAGGATCCAGGCTTCCAATACCGTCACTTAGTTTTCCAAAGTATCATTTCAAAATGGAGTGGAATCAGGGCATCTGCCAAGGTGTGTGACCGCAAATTCTCCTCTGGGCAATTTGTCTCTGGGCTTCCATTCTGTACTTTAAAACTAAGGAGGCTAAACCTTTAAGGTTCTTTTCCATCTCAACATTTAATGATTCTGCTAAAAGACACTCTGTATGTTTAAGTTAGCACCATTTTTATACAACATCTACTGCGGTTTTTCATCTCAGGTGGAAGTTCACAGGAGGCATGTGCTAAATGAAAGGTGGCCAGTTAACTGTATCCTCTACCATGAATAAAACCAAACTCCTAACCCAATATGGGCCCAAGAGGAGTAGGTGAACAAGGACTGATGAACTGAAGGAACTGAGGGCATTCCATCTCTCCCACAGTGCTGGAAACATTGCCTCAAAGCACTCTCTTCTGCTTGGTGCCTTGGGCGACAGCACCGTACACAAAGAGTAGAAAATCCCCTGTAATTTGATCATTTTAGATGTACCATTCAATTGTGGGATGAATATAAACTTCCGCCATTTAGCAATTAAAATACTGTTTGGGTAGCAATGTAGACTACATAAGTAATTAAGATCTCCTTTTGGTCTTACTGGTATCTAGAAGGAACCCATCATTCTATGACTTCTGTCCTCAGAAGCTGAGTGAGATGAGGAAGAACAAATTAGGATAACTTCCTCCAAAAGTCAAAACAGTAAGCCCTGCCGCCTTCCTCCAGTCTGTGGCACATGCTGTGCCATGGTGTGAGTTTTCTGTAGTTGTAAGAGTCTCTTTATCATGAGGAATTTATTTAAAAGGTTTTACTCTATAATCTCTCCTGAATGATTTCTTCACAGGGAAGGATTCATTTTTGAGTCAACCAAAGAGAAAAGTGAGTGAGAACCTACTTTCCAATATGCCCAGGACCCCGAGACACTAAGTCCCTGAGGGAAACTACACAAATCTGCAGGACTCCAGGGACATATTACTCCAATACTTCCTGTTCTGGGCCTGAACCAGGACACAAGTCTTGATCCCTGACCCAAAGTAATCTCTTCCCCAAGATGTTCATGTGGAGAAGTGGAACTCAAGTCTCTTTTCCTTGGGAAACACTGCATACAACCACACGGCCCACGGAAACAACAAAAACTTGATTGTTCCCAGTCATGGTGCCTCAAAGTCTGTTTTCAGTTCCTGGTCATGGCTGCCCAGGTTAGGGGCATGGTGAACCACAGGTTCACACGATGTTATGTGCCACATCTTGATCCAATGTTAGCAAGGACAAGAGACACACACATATCCTCCTCTGGTCAGTTATGGAAGGTGTCTTTCTACTCCTTCTGCAGGGGAATCCGTAGTCAACTGAGAATGGGCAGTTGTCTCCCCTGTAGCCTTGTTGGTTGAGGAGAATGCTTTCTGCTTACCTTTGTTAAAACTGCTTAAATACAATTACACTCCCAACCAGCATTTCCCCTGGCTCTTCCAATGTCCAACAAGAAACCCAACTCCCAAATCTAAACACCAGACAAGTAGCTTGAAAAATGAAAATAAATGTTCAAATCCAAAAGCTGTGTGCTTCTGTGATTGAAAATCTTTTTCTTAGCGAGTGGGAGTTGCTTTCATCATTGCTGGTCATATGTTTTTGTTTTTCATTTTCTGGTGGAGAAGTTTTCTAGGGTATTTTTCAAACTTTCCAGCTTAGCAAAGCGTTGGCTAAAATTGAAAAGAGAACTAGGCGTCAAGTCGGAGGCAGCATTAGGTTTGTTCTTGTGGGGGGGGCAGGTTGCTGACACAGCGAAAATAAGACAAAACATTTGAAACTTCTGGCTTTGTACTTCTCAAATGCCTCTTTTAGAAATCGCTTAAGTCGTTATTAACATCCACCACCCACCTTCCCTTTTTGGTCCTGACATTGGGTAATAATAGATAATGTTGACATATGTTCCCTGCTGGTCAGAAATACTATACTTCTGTGAAAGGTAACATTTTCAAGCTATGACAAAATGTATTTTACTTGGACAGAACATTAGTTATTGGACTAATCTCAGAATGTGGGCTGTGGGGTAAAAGTTTTAACATTTTAGTTGTGGGAGAAAGTTTGTTGGGAGAGTAAAAGCATCAGTATGGGGTGTGTTTAACTTTCACCATTTCCAAAGGTATTGGCTTGCTGTCAAACTCTCATGTCCTTAGGAATGTAAAGGAAACATTCTCAGTATGTATGAAGAACAGCTGTCCATGGACACAGCAACTTTTAAAAATGATTACACCCAACTTTCCTGCAGTATGGATTATGGAATCAAAAAATATTTTTTCACTGTGTACCAAAGAATTCTGTTTTACAGGCCAGTTTTGAAGCTTTTAACTGCATGAGACATATGCTGCAGTTCTGTTGTTTGCTCTCCATGTGATGTACTATGAAATGTGTTTTTTAAAAAGGGGGAAAAAGAGGAGAAAGGGAGAGAGTGAGAGAGAGGAAAGCGTGCAAATTCTTCTGATCAAATGTGGTCTTCAAAACTACTTTTGAAACTAATTTAGAGGATGAGTTAGGAAATGCCCCAGCTGGCTTCCATGCTACCGAAGTCTGAACAGCCCTTTGTGAAGCTGGAAAAATTGATTTTGTTTTGAAGGCTCGCACAGACTTTAGTGTTGTGGAAGTTGGACAGAGTTTTTATTGAATCTGGTCCTTTGTGTTTTATGACAGTCTGAATGGGTGTTAAGATTCCACGAATAAATCCCCTGCCATTTCTGAGATTTCTGATATAAACATGAGCTCCGTCAATTTGTTCTCTGCACAAATGTCTTTCAGAATGTTAACAAACATGGTGCATTGATGAGTGGGCTGGCCTATGGAGTGCAGTCTGCTTTACTTGGTAGGGCATGTTGCTATGATTTTTCTTTTGTTTCTCAATGCTATGGCCACCCAGAAATGGGGGCTGCTGGGGGTTGGTGAACTTCAAGACTTGAGGACGGGGGAGAGTTAGCTCAAGGCTGGTTGGAGAAGTGGTGTTAATGGCCTTCAATTGAAAGTTTGGCCAGACACCACATCAAGGGGATTGTGGATTGGCCCTCAGGAAATGTATTAAGTCTTTTCTTAAGTGCCTCAGGTGAATTACTTAGAGGAACACAGGTAGCAAAGAAGAGAATGTATTTTAAAAATATGATCTTTCTATACTCTGCATAAGTTTGTATTTTTTCAGTGTACTTTAAACTCAAATGTCAAATTGATAATACCCTAAAATTAGTTTCCAACTAAATACTATAATTTAAAGCAAGCAAGCCAAAAAAATTAAGTCTCAGTTTTTATGATAAAAATTAGGTCATGTACAATATAAACACTTCTGAAGGAGAATTATGATAGAGTTTCAGGAAATGTTATGTTCCACAATTAATGGTAGTGAAAAGTTGTATATTGTATAATTTGAAGTTTTATAATGTGTAACTATCATTATATGTATAATTCTGAACTTAGCATTGGATTTTCATTTTGAAGCACAAGCCCAAATCTTAGTGGCCTAATCTTATTCTTCAGATATTTAATGCCCAGACGGGAGCTGTGATGGCTCCTAAGAATTTATTATGTGGTTAAACTGTCCAACAGTGTCCAGCTCTTTACTTGGCTTTTACATAATTGCCCTTCTAGGGTGGTTATCTGGTATATGGAGCCATTCCCCAGTCATATTCACCTCTACACATTGCCCTTCATGGGGACTTAGTACAGAACCTGGGTAATCAGTTTGGGGTTCAATTTACACTCACAATGGAATTGATGCATTAATGGGGATGTTTCATGGGAGATTTTAATACACTCTGTTATTGGCATTATAAATTGGGCCAGTTACTTGATGTACTTCTCTTTGTGGTCCGAATTCTGCCCTCTGTTTCTTACTTGAAATTCCCATTGAAGTAGTAATTACCAAGTGGAAGAATACTAAAAATGTTCAGCCAAATTCTGTTCTAAGCTGCTATCCTGTAACTCCCGATGAAGTTAATTACGACTTAGTAAGAACTAGTGCTACAGCGTCTTAAGGGCTTTGGAACTCTGTGATCTGCCATCCAAGACACCAGGCCAGCAGCCTGCCTTTAAATATCTCAGTTTAAGAGGTGAATTGACGCTGTTGAAGGTAAGAAATGGCTATTGCCAGTAACTATATGTGTAATGGGGCTTAAATGGTAGAATTTAACATCTTTGAACCTCAGGAAGTTTGATCTTTTTGTAGTTTTCCTCTTTGGGGAAGTCTGTTTCATGGAAGCTTTAATTCTCTTTAGTGTGCTGAGTCTGTTGATATGAGTTACCTCCTGTCCCATTCTCCCAAGCATCCCTTAACTGTAATAGTATATAATTTTTATTTCCATTAATTATATAACATTTGCTTAAGTCATCACTGCTTAGCTATTATCTCCTGGAGCTAAACCATTATCTTCCTTAAATACAGATGTTTATATTATGCATAATATAATTTCTTTCATAAGAATTCGTTATAACTTTTCAAAATACTTTGGCTCTCATTTAGCATACGTCTCAGTTTAGCCTTTTATTTTTTTTTTTAACGGACAAAAGGGCCCTATGACCTGTTGGCTAATGATGCAATATGCGCCATACTTGTAAGATTTTGTCATTGTGCAAATAGGGTTTCAGAGGAAAGGACAGAACATTACCCATGGTTTGGTGTGAGTGCAACTCACTATTAGGACCATCTGCTGAGTGGTCCCAGGGTAAGACTTTTTTGGAAGTTGGCATGTGGGGCTGCCTAGCCTCTGGGATCCTCTGGTTAAAAAAAACCCTGAGGACCCTAGTGGCCCAGAGACTATCTTGATGTATGTATTGGGAACCCAGCAGTTCAGAGACAGTGAAGGATAGTGACTCTTGTGGGAGTTCAAAGTCAGTTGAGATTGGGCTCACTTTGAAAGGCTAGGTCAGTGCCATAAAACAATCAACTCATCCTTGGAGTAGACTGGGTTTGGCAAGGACTTGATTTTACTGCCTTGGGGGTTGCCCAAGAGTTCAAAGCTACTTTCCTGTATGCTGCTAACAAAGCTACTGAGGGCAAAAGAGGCTCTGAAAATTCAGTTTCAAAATTAGAAGGATCTCAGGGCTAGGAGGAACTTCTTTTCTTCTCCCTTCTTTCTCTCCTTTCTTTCCTTCTATCCTCTCTTGCTCCCTCCTTCCCCCTTTCCTTCTCTCTATAAGCACTTATTGACCTCCTAGTATTTTCCAGGCATTGTAATGGCCACTGGGTATAAAAAAGGAAAGACATAGTTCCTGTTCAGGAGGAATTCACATTCTAGTTGAGGTGATGCTCAAGAAAAGCAGCAATTATAGAGGTGATCTTGCATATGGGAGCACTGAGGAGGGGAGTCAGAGTGTGCAAGATTTTTAAGGCCTTGACCACTGAAAAGATTATGTTGTTTTCCTTGGTAATTAAACATAAAAACAATGTCAAACCATAAAGTCAGTGCAATGAAGACCAACAGAGTTTCAGTTTTGCCCAGATATTTTGTTGTTTTCAAAAAAAAATTTTAAATAAAATGATTTTTTGCTTTTGTTTTTGTTTTTGTGTTTTTGAGATGAAGTCTCACTCTGTTGCCCAGGATGGAATGCAATGACATGATTTCGGCTCACTGGGTGCCTCCTAAGGCGATTTCCAGTGATTCCCTTGTCTCAGCCTCCCAAGTAGCTGGGATTACAGGTACCTGTCACCACACCCAGCTAATTTTTTGTATTTTTAGTAGAGACAGAGTTTCACCATATTGGCCAGGCTGGTCTTGAACTCCTGACCTCAAGTGATACACCCACTTCGGTCTCCCAAAGTGCTGGGATTACAGGTGTGAGCCACTGCACACAGACCAATGAAATGATTTCAAATTTTTTTTTTCTCAGCTTTATGATCATCTAGCACTGAAGACCTATTTGGTCATCCAGCATTGAAGACTCCTGATCCACGTTGGGCTTTTGGAGAAGACTTCTAAGAGGCAATGTTAGAGTTGAACCTTGAAGAACTTGAAGTTATGTAGGTCATGACGGAGTTGGTAAAGTGTCCTGGCTGGAGTAGTGGGAAGGGGAGGATTTTGTGGGTGGCGTGTGCTATAGGGCAGGTAAAGTTCACTGTGCAAGTGCATTGAGAAAAAGAAAATGGTGCCCATGGTTTGGTGTGATTGTAATATAGAGTTGGAATTTATGGAAATTAGGACTTGTTATGACATTCTGAAAGCTTTGGATGCCATCTGCAACAAATGAGAAAATACTGAGAATTTTGAGTAAGAGAACAATACTTTAGAATAATAATTCATCTGACAGTGTAGAGAAGAGACTTGGGGATGGAGTTGAGGCTGGTGGTGGCTAGTCCAATTGGGAGTCTATTGTAGCATTCCCAGCAAATAGTAGGAGAGCCTCAACAGGGCATGTGAAATTTAAATGTTGGGGATGAGAGAGGAGAAGGTTCTCAGAATGGCATTTATGTTTCTGACTTTTTGGCTTGGTGGTGAGTGATTTCATTCATTGAAATTTGAAAATTAGGCAAAGAAACATGTCTAGAAGGGAAATGGTATATTCTGTGTTTCACATCGTGGGTTAGATATGTTTCTGAGACATCAAGTGGTGAGCTGTATTGGCTTAGCCTAAGAGAAACACTGTATGTACATCTCGGAGCCGGAAAGTTGAGGCTGAAGGGGGTTGTGAGGGCTCCTTCTGTGCCATAATAATATATGGGAATTTATTTTTGTCCTCTATTTCATTTATTCATGCCTGACTCAATTTGCTCAGTATTTGTGAATTGTTATTGATGTATGTGTTCGTGTGTTAGCTAGTGTGAATCTCTGTTGACTGTGGAATACTGTTTCTCAGCCACTAACATTGAGTCTTACACTGAGCCGATCAAATCTTTTAATTTTCTTTGGCAATAATTTACCATAATCCAAGTTCTCTGCTCTCAGGTAAATACAGAGAAATTCTGCTTTGCCTCTCACCTATGACCTGCTAGGGTAGCAGGGGCTAGAGGTGGGTCAGTTGTGGAAATTGAACCAAGGGCAAATGATAATTTTCTAGGCCAATGCAGGCCCAGCTCTGTGAAATCTCCAGACACTGGTACTGGACATTTCACTGATATCAGAAATAGGAGCTTGGGGATATAACATAATGGTGAACTAACCTGTTCTTAAACAAGAGGTGCTTAGCTATGGTCCGTGATCTGCAGAGCTGGACTGCCTGGTAGGGAATGTTAAAGAACATGGGATCAGCCCTTGGGATCAGCCCACATTGGAATACCAGCTCTAACTTTCGGCAGCTGTTAAAAACAAAATAAAACAAACAAACATACAAAAACTTCCTGCAATCAAATTTCCTTATCTGCAAACAGGGATGATAATAATATTCACCTTACAGGGTTGTGGCTTGGATGAAATGAGATGGAGCATGATATAGTGCTTAACAAATGGCTTGGCACTTTGCAGTATGCCATAAAATTAGCTAGCATTAGTTTTATGAATGAATTTCAGGGAGTTTGTGAACACCTGAGTTGTATGCATTATTTTATAAGAATGTGTGGATGTACATATTATTTTTTCTCTGTGAGATAATATGGCATATGGCTTTCATTGGAGTCTCAAAGTAGTCCATAACTGAAAAACAACAACGATAACAAAAATCCCCCAAACAAACAACAAAACCAAAAACAAAGTAAAGGTTAAGAAAGACCATCATAGACAAAGTAGTTGAACAGTTGCTTTCTTTTTAATAGACTTAAGTTTTTTTTAACCATTTTCGGTTCACAGCCAAATTGAAAGGAAAGTGCAGAGAGTTCCCACACACCTTCTGCCCCACACAGTCACAGCCCTCCCGACTATCTCCATCCCACCCCAGAGTGATACATTTGTTAATTCATGAACCTGTATTGACACACCATTATCAGTCAAATTCCATAGTTTACATTAGGGATAACTCTTGGTGTAGTACATTCTATGCGCTTTGGTAAGTGTATAGTGATATGTATTCACCTTCGTAGTATCTTACAGAATAGTTTCACTGCCTAAAATATCCTCTGTGCTCCTCCTATTTATCCCACCTTCCCCCTTAACTTCTGGTAACCACTGGTCTTTCTCCTGTCTCTAAATATTGGCATTTGCCTTTCCCAGAATGTCATATAACTGGATTTATACAATACATCGCCTTTTCATATTGGTTTCTTTCACTTAGTATTATGTATTTAAATTTCCTCTATGGCTTTTCGTGGCTTGCTAGCTTATTCTTTTTACTGCTGTATAATATTCCATTGTCTGGATGTACCATAGTTTATCCATTCACCTACTTAATGACATCTTGGTTGCTTTTCCAAATTGTGGCAATTGTGCGTAAATCTGCTATAAAGATCTTTTTTTTTTTTTTTTTTTTGAGGCAGGATTCTACTCTGTTGCCCAGGCTGGAGTGCGGTGGCAGTGGCATGATCACAGCTCACTGCAGCGTTGACCTCCCCGGGCTCAGGTGATCCTCTCCCACCTCAGCCTCCCAAGTAGCTGGGACCACAGGCATGAGTCACCATACCTGGCTAATTTTTGTATTTTTTTTTTTTTTTGTAGAGATGGGGTTTCACCAATTTTTGTATTTTTTGTAGAGATGAGGTTTTGGCATGTTGCCTAGGTTGGTCTCAAACTCTTGGACTCAAGCAATCCACCTTCATTGGCCTCCCAAAGTTCTGGGATTACAGGTTTGAGCCACTGCATCCGGCTTAACATCTTTATGCAGGATTTTGCATGGACATAAGTTTTCAACTCATTTGGGTAAACACCAAGGAGCATGATCAATGCTTTTCTCCTTGTATTTTATAACTCTTTCCAATTATGCTTTCTTCTGCAAACATTCCTGATACCATCTGTCCTGCCTGAATAAGTTTACTTTATGCTATCATCCACCACCAATCCTGCCTGGATAAATTTATGTTAACATCCTTTCATCTTCTCCTTCCTCAACCAGGCGACAGGATCATACCATTATCCACAGCCGCCTACAGTCTCTACTGACACCCAATCTCCCTAAGAAAGACTCCACACTGAATACTTTTCATCCTTTATTCTCTACCCAACTTGCTTTCTGCCCTAGGTCCTATTCTCTTTAGGCCCAGATTTTTGTTAGGAAATGGAGAAATAAATGCTTCCTACTGAGTTGACGACTGATATTGTTATACCTCCAAGTTATAATATTTACATTTTAACAGGTCAGAACTTTTCAAGGCAATGCTTTAGATGGGGTGGGAACGTTGGAGTGAAGATTTAGGCCACCTGGCCAACTAATAACGGAGATATTTTTGGGTCTGGAGACCTTTATATACTGCTGAAATCCCACTTTATGATTGACCGTTTCCTCTGTCTTGAATAAGAACTACACCTGTGAACTTTCATCCTTCTACAGCAGCTAAGACTTCAGTAAGCCCCAGGAAAGTCATAAATTTGCTTTACCTCAGTTATTCTTTCAGCAAAATGGGAATGGCATTAGACTTTTGTTTAAGGCACCTGGAAAGTGAAAAGTGCCAAGTGTTGTGAATTTAAGTATGAGACTTAAAATACAAAACATCATCGCATAATGATAAATCAGATTTTTCAAGAAATCCCTTTGGGAAGTTTCAACTTTCATTCATACAGTGAAAGTAATATTTATCTTGCCCCTTAATGTTATTTTGTAAAAATCTACCTAAAAATAACACAAACAGCAAATATTTCTTCTTTAAGAGGCACTTTTTAAAGGGAGTGAAAACATAGCTGTAACGTTACTTTTTGTGTGGCATGTGAAAAGAAAATCCTGGAAACACATGTTTATTTTTTTCAGTTCCTGACCACTGTGTTTGGAAAAACTGCCAAGTGTGACTTAAAACTAGCAAATACAGTAACTTGCTTTGAAATTTGGACCCATAACGTCTTGGGCTGCTTTTTTTTTTTTTTTTTTTTTGTAGAAAATGAATTGTTATGTTAACTTTGACTTCTTCTGATCACTTTGCTTCCCTGAAATCAGTTGCATGCAGATTAACAACGGATTCCAATGAATGAATACACTAAATGTAACTGACAGTCCTTAATATACAAATACTGAACGTGGGACATTATCAGTTCTCCAAAGAAGTACTCTTTATGCTTTTATTCAAGTGCTTAAGAACAGACTTTGAAAAAGGACGTTGAAAACTTGCCAGAACTTCTTTGTATTTTGAAAGCCCACACCAAGAAGGGGTAGTAAATAGTCGTTGAGTATAGGAAAAAGGAAACTATTAGCATTGTTTTCTTTTAAAGATAAAAAGAGAGTCCCAAGGAAAAGCTTTATAATCTTTGAAATATTTATATGTTGTTTAATCAGTTTAAACAAATGACAATTTAAAATTTATGTTTTTGTGTAGCTAGACAAAATAGCTCATTACCTGCTAATTAAAAAAAAAAAAGGGTAACTGACTGTTTTATTGAGGGCATATTTCAGGACAACCATTTCTAATTTACGTCATTTGGCAAATTGCAGGCAGAGTGAGATAGACATTAGTTTTGAATTTTCAAATTTAAGAAAGAATATATGTATATTATATAGTCTAAATCCATCTGTTTGTTTTTCAAAATACAGTAGCTACTTTTCGAACTTTTTCTTCTCAGCTCCTTATTTTTATCTCATAGACACTGGCCTGTTAAATATTAACATATTAAAAGGTTTTCATCTTATTTCCACACAGACATCACTGCTGCACATTTTTGACCAGTATGATAATATAAAAATATTTGTAAAATTCTCTATGATACAGTAATGGCAGTCAATATGCTGAATTTCTAAAACTCAAGGGCTTGCTGATATATAGGCTTTCTGAATTTTTTTAAAAAATTTATTTTTATTTTAAGTTGTGGGATACATGTGCAGGATGTGCAGGTTTGTTACATAGGTAAACGTGTGCCATGGTGGTTTGCTGCACCTATTAACCCATCACCTAGGTATTAAGCCTAGCAGGCATTAGTTACTTTTTTAAATGCTCTCGCTCCCCCCACCACACCCCCTGACAGATCCCAGTATGTGTTGTTCCCTTCCCTGGTGTCCATGTGTTCTCATTGTTCAATTCCCACTTATAAGTGAGAATATGCGGTGTTTGGTTTTCTGTTCCTGTGTTAGTTTGCTGAGAATAATGGCTTCCATGTCCATCCGTGCCCATGTAAAGACACAATCTCATTCCTTTTCATGGCTGCATGGCATTCCACGGTGCATATATACATTTTCTTTATCCAACCTATCATTGATGGGCATTTAGGTTGATTCCATGTCTTTGCTATTGTGAATAGTGCTACAAATAATGCTTCATAGTTTACTAAGGACTTTGATGTGTATTATCTCATTGGAGTTTAACAAGAGCCCATACAGTAGATGTTATTATTCCCTGTTTACAGATGAGGAAAGGAAATAAAGAAATTAAGAGAGTAGGTAGAAATTAATTCTCTCTCTCTCTCCAAGTTCCTGCTGCCTTTAACAAGCAAAACCAAAAACAAACAAATAAAAAACAAGCAAACAAACTTGTTTTTATTATTTATTTATTTTAATAGCTTTTGGGAGTACAGGTGGTTTTTGGTTACATGGATAAGTTCTTTAGTGGTGATTTCTGACATTTTAGTGCACTCGTCACCTGAGCAGTGTACACTGTAAACAATATGTAGTCTTTTATCCATCACCCCCTTCCCACCTATCCTCCATGAGTCCCTGAAGTCCACTGTATCATTCTTATGCCTTTGTGTTCTCATAGCTTAGCTTCCACTTCTAAGTGAGAATATATGATATTTTGTTTTCCATTCCTGAGTTACTTAGAATAATGGCCTTCAGCTCCATCCAAGTTGCTGCAAAAGACATTATTTCATTTCTACTTATGGCTGAGTAGTATTCCATCGTGTATATATACCACATTTTCTTTATCCACTTATTGGCTGATGGGTACTTAGGTTGGTTCCATATCTTTGCAGTTGCTAATTGTGCTGCCATAAACATGCATGTTCACGTGTCTTTTTCGTATAATGACTTCTTTTCCTTTGGGTAGATACCTAGTAGTGGCATTGCTGGATCGAATGGTGGTTCTACTTTTAGTTCTTTCAGGAAACTTCATACTGCAAACCCATATTTTAAATCATCACTTCTGTTCTTTCTTGGGAGAATTCAGAATGATGAGACTGCCCTGTCTCTTCATATTACTGGCGCCTAATAATGGAAGGAACAGGGATTTGTCTGACTGCTAATATGGCAGCTCTGATACCCACTGGTCCACATATCTGTGGTGGGGTTGATGTGTTTATTTGACATGTGTTCTTGAAACTGTAAAATGCATGTGGATCACCTAGGGATCTTATGAAAATGCATATTGTGATTCAGTAGGTTTGGAAGGGGGCCTGAGTTTGCAATTCTAAGAATCTCCCAGGGGCCGATGGTCTCGGTCTAAGGATGACACTTTAAGTAATGAAGTCCTAGTGTGTCTTGCCTCCTTTTCCTAGAGCTGCCCCCTTCATGCAATGTTCTACCTATTTTATCCCTGTAAAACAGGTCTATGATTTTCTAGGTCCTCTCCCTGTGATGCTTTCGGGAGTTGGTTTCAGGGATGGGTAGTAGGAAAGAGATAGAGTTCCCATTTTGCCAGGGATGGAAGCAGCGTTCTCTAAGCAGTTTACCAGGAAGAAAGCAAACAAACATAATAGTGCTTCTTTTGACGTCTGATCCCATTTCTCAGTTGGTTCAGAACCGGGAGGGAAGAGGATTGGGTTATGGTCAGACCAGCAGTGTATTTCTCAAGAATCTGATTTTCTGCCCTTGTGGAGTTTACCTTCTGAAAGAGAGACACGAATAGTAAACAAATAAATAAAATACATGATACACTAGATGGGGGGTTTGATTTTTGTTAGGGTGCATAAGGAAAATCTCACTGAGCAAGGGATAGCTGAAGTATATGTAAGATAATATGATCGAAAGAGGCTAGTGCCTGATGAAAGGCAGGTGCTGAAAATGTAAATAGTTTTCCTTCCCTCTGCACGCCTGAAGGTGTGTCCTGTTTTTTTTTTTTTTTTTTTAATGTTCAGGGCAGGGAGGAGACTTTCCCTATTTGTGGGAGCTTTTGTGTGCTGTGTATCCTAGGTTATATCTTGGGAGTTCAATGGCAGTTGGGAAAAATCCTGCACTGAGACCTTACCAGGTCCCCTGGCCTTTTAGTTCCTATATGACACATGAGTTTCCTTATGAGTCTGTCATCAGTGTCACCCAGAAGGCAATTCACCCATTCTGCCAAATAATTAAAAGGAAAATGCATGCGGGTATACTGTTAAGCAAGTCAGGAAAACGGCTTCCAGCTCCTTCACTGATAGACGT
This sequence comes from Papio anubis, assembly GCF_008728515.1. Taxonomy (NCBI): domain Eukaryota; kingdom Metazoa; phylum Chordata; class Mammalia; order Primates; family Cercopithecidae; genus Papio; species Papio anubis. Next base: position 28,491,815 of record NC_044985.1, read on the forward strand.
TCTCCTGGACTCCTCAGGTTCTCCAAGTTGAGAGAACGGGTTCTAGAGATTCGTGGATGAGTAATTTGATGGAGTGCATAGCACAGGACCCAGCCCATGAAAGGTTCTTAGTAATTACTTTTGAATAAATAGAAGGGTGGATAATTGAATACCAAATAGGCATTCTCTAATGAGCTAGGCACTTAAACTTCCTCTCTCATCCTGGGCCAGTCTGGCTAAGGATGTTGTTTAGGAAACTATGGTGCTGGTGCTGCAGGAAAATGGTTTCTGATTTAAATGAGTGATGCACAGTTGTTATGATCATCACTATCAGTATCAGTTTATTAGTACGTATACCTTGGTCTTAGGTGCAGAGCCTCTTCCCATTTTCTGTAATTGTACAATAAAATTAGGATTGTCACACTTACATGGGAGTTTCACAGAGTCATCAACTAGTCACCAAAGAACTAATTCTGAAAACCACTGTAATAGCTATTTGTTTTAGGATTGACTCTGCTATTTGAATATGTCTTTCACTTTGCTTTCATTATAAATGTATTACACATATTTTTAGGTCAACATTAAAATAACGTACAACTAACTGAGCTAATTTGGCACCCTGACATATAATGTTCTAAAATGGATGCATTCTGAATTTCTTCTTCCCAGATTTGAAATGGTTTTGAACTGAATTTGAACTGAAATTCTATTGACTTTCTCTTTGATTTCTTCATCTATAAACTGGGCATAGTGTTTTATTCTTACAGAGGAGGCTGCAACCATCAATTAGGTATTTGTTGTAAGGGGCTTTGATAGCTTGAAAAAATGACCTTTTATAAAAACAGGATACATTGTATTTATCCTTACAGCATTTTCTTGATTTTAATTATAACTCATTTTTTTCTTCTAACCATAGAAGGAGAATGGAAAAGGGAAAATGTGAGTACAGAAAGTGGCACTGATTTCCATCACAAAAGAGATTCTACAAGCTATGGAGGACAGTCACATCACAGCATAAGATGACCCTGGGTGGAGCTTGTATTAAATTTAAATACTGCCTTGAAGTGGGACAGCAGGAACTCCTTCAGAGTCTTTCTAAAACCAGGGAAAAAAATCAACAGTTGTATGATTTTATATTTGTAAACAAAAATCCACAAGTTGTCATAATTAGAAGAGGCTCCGTAAATCTTTTACTTTAACCTCATCCTTTCACAGATGAGAAAAACGAGTTTTAAAAGTTTATGTAACTTGCCCCAAATTATTATTCTCCTGATCTCAGTCTAGTGATCTTCACTTTGTGCATAGCAGAGTTGATAAACGTCATACTCGAAAGGCCTAATAATATTAAGATAAATCTTAGTAAGCCAGCTTGAGACTTTGTGATCTATTTTACTACGGCATGTGACTATGAGTTGTTTGGTCTGTTTCTTTCAGTGAATTTCCATCTGTGTTATCAATGCTTGGGGTCCCTGTGTCTCTCTGTGTTCTTGGATTTCAGAAATGGACTCTGGCTAACCTAAATACAAATAAACAAAAATAAATACATATATAAATGCAGCAAAGATGTTATTGGAAATACATAATATGGCCCAAAGAAGAAAAGAGAAGAAGCCAAACAACCAGGGCTCAGAAAGCTCCAGGCCAGCATAGCTACAAGAATTCATGTAGCAGAACCAGGCAAGAGCCTGCTTATGGTCCCAGGGGTGAATGGAATAGCTCAAGCCATTTCTCCTGCATCTTGTCATCCCAGAAAAGCTTCATATTTAAGGGCCAGAGCATCTGACTAGTCTAGCTAGGGTGACGTGCCTACACCTTGGCCAGACATAAAGCTGGGTGGATAGGGAGCAAATGGAACATTTTGATGGACAGATTACCAAGACTAGATGCATGGAGAAGTGGTTATTCCCAAAAGGGAGGAAATTGAGTCACAGTTACCAAAAAAAGGGAAGCATGAATTTAGGGCAGAAACAAGGATATGTCCTGAAATCTTTGCATTGCCATAGATATGAAAGAGTTCCATGTGTACATTTTTTTAATTCATAAAATAACTTTAAAAATTCAGATATGGGCATTCAGTCTTAGTTGATACTTTTTACCTTTTCATTTCTCTAAGTCCAATTATATTTAGATTTTCATATTCCATTCAGTTCAATTAGAGAAAATACTACAACTATAATGAGGATTTTGTTCAGTTTGGTTACAAGTGTTAATTCATTCATTCACTTGGACAATTCATTTATTCAATACTTTTTTTTTAAATTTAACTTTTATTTTAAGTTCAGGGTACATAGGTAAACTCGTGTCATGGGGGTCTGCTATACAGATTATTTCATCACCCAGATCATAACCCTATTACCCATTAGTTATTTTTCCTGATCCTCTCCCTCCTCCTAACCTCCACTCTCTGGTAGCCCCCAGTGTGTGTGTTGTTCCCCTCTATGTGTCCATGTGTTCTCATCGTTTAGCTCCTACTTGTAAGTGAGAACAGGTGGTATTTGGTTTTCTGTTTCTGCATTAGTTTGCTGAGAATAATGGCTTCCAGGTCCATCCATGCCCCTGCAGAGGACACAATCTCATTCCTTTTCATGGCTGCATATTATTCCATGGTGTATATGTACCACATTTTCTTTAGCCAGTCTATCATTGATGGGCATTTAGGTTCATTCCATGTCTTTGCTATTGCAAATAGTGCTACAGTGGACATACAAATGCTGTGTCTTTATAATAGAATAATTTATATTCCTTTGGGTATATATTCAGTAATGGGATTGCTGTGTTAAATGGTATTTCTGCCTTTAGGTCTTTGAGGAATTGCCACACTGTCTTCCACAATGATTAAACTAATTTACGCTCCCACCAACAGTGTATAAGTATTCCTTTTTGTTTGTAACTTTGCCACCATCTGATTTTTATTTCTTTTAATAACAGCCATTCTGACTGGTGTGAGATGGTATCTCATTGTGGTTTTGATTTGCATCTCTCTAATGATCAGTGATGTTGAGCCTTTTTTTCACATGCATGTTGGGCACACGTAGGCCTTCTTTTAAAAACTGTCTGTTCATGTCCTTTGCCCACTTTTTTATGGGGTTGTTTTTTCTCATAAATTTGCTTAACTTTCTGATAGATGCTGGATCTTAGACCTTTGTCAGATGCATAGTTTGCAAAAATTTTCTCCCACTCCGCAGGCTGTCTATTTACTCTTTTGATAGTTTCTTTTGCTGTGCAGAAGCTCTTTAATTTAATTAGATCCCATTTGTCAATTTTTGCTTTTGTTGCAATTGCTTTATGCATCTTCATCATGCAATCTTTGCCCATTCCTATTTCCAGAAGGGATTGCCTAGGTTTTCTTCCAGAGTTTTTATAGTGTTGGACTTTACATTTAAATCTTTAATTCATGTCGAGTTAATTTTTGTATATGGTGTAAGGGAGGGTCCCAGTCTCAATCTTTTGCATATGGCTAGCCACTTATCCCAGCAGCATTTATTGAATATGGAGTACTTTTCCCATTGCTTATTTTTGTGAGGTTTGTGGAAGATTAGATAGTTGTAGGTGTGTGGCCTTATTTCTGGGTTCTCCATTCTGTTTTATTGGTCTATGTGTCTGTTCTTGTACTAGAACCATGCTGTTTTGGTAACTGTAGCCCTGTATATAGTTTGAAGTTGGGTAGTGTAATGCCTCCAGCTTTGTTCTTTTTGCTTAGGATTGCCTTGGCTATTCGAGCTCTTTTTGGTTCCATATGAATTTTAAAATAGTTTTTTCTAGTTCTGTCAACACATATTTAAAATTGACTTTCTTACAGTATAGAGCTCAATTTTTGATACTGAGTTGGCAGAAGGGAGAAGTAGAGATTTTCTTTTTATTAAAACACATATTTACATGACAGAGTAAACCATTGGCTTTTAAACAGTGCTCTAGAGTGGCTGAGAGTTTCCAGTGGTCTTTGTCAGAGTGGGTAGGGACTTGGTGGCTGGACTTCAGTTCCTTTGTGCTTCTGCCCCTTCTCACCTGCTTTTCCCTATCTGTCACCTCACCATCTCCAGCTACTTCAATCAGAAGAGCTTCACTTTTATTTGTGGGGTTTCTCAGCAAGATTCCCTTTTATGAAAAAAAGTTTGAAAATTACTGGCTTCAACAACATGTAAATGTTATATTAACTGTTAGCACACCTGTTTGATTTATTACACCAGCATCTTCTTAGTCCAAACCCCAAATAATGGAACATGTCTATCTAGGCAATCTCATCTTCTTGATTAAAAAAAAAGTTTGGACCAATCTGGAATAAACAAATAGAGAATGCTCACTGTGGATGAGGCTCTGTATGCTACTTTGTTTGAGGGAATAATAAAACAGATAAAATACAGCTCCTTAACTTCACTTAGTTGGAAAGATAAAACAAACATATACAATAATGAAAAGTCAACAGAAGAACTGTTTCAGTAGGCAGTATCCGATAATTGTGAACAAGATCACTGCATGCCAGTCCAGAGGGAGTTAGAGGAGAGAAAGCTCATGTCTGATCCACCCTCTAGAAGGCAGAGAGGGCCTTCTAGCTGATGGCACATTATGTTTAGGTTTCAAGTTCTATGAGTCTAAGGATTTAAAAAAAAAGCCGGAAAGTCCTTTTATGTTATGGATTATTTCTGCATCTTTGAATTATCCAAATTCCTAAGTGCCTTTGGAGACCTTTTGGGAAAATACAAAAAAAGTTTTAATAATGATCTCATATTCTTTTTCCTCCTTTAATCTGATAGCATGAGGTCTGACACGAAAAACAAAGTCACAGAGTTTTATTTTTGTATATGGAGGGTAAAATGTTTTTATTTGGACTATTGCACTAAGCAGATGCACTGTTAAATTAATACATAACAAATTGCCCAGAAAACTGGAGTTTTTGTGTCTACATGTTTTACTTTGATTTTGGTCCCTGTCATTGCCTGTTAGGTGAAGTTTGATTCTGTTTTTTCATTATGTCTGGGTTTGAAGGTCTTAGTTCTATTCTAACTTCATTTAAAACACTCTTAAAGCCATTTTTCAGTGAAATCCCACCTGGTGAACTGACTCACATCAAAAGGAATTCCAGAAATAAGAATAATCATGCCCTTTCTGTCATTGATGTAATGGTGTTTTTGAGCATCCTTTAGTAGTCATGAGTGGTGTTTTGGAAATCCTAGATATCTGTGTTACTAACCGCTACCTTCTTTTTTTTTTTTTTTTTTTTTTTTTTTTTTTTTTTTTTTTTTTTTTTTGAGACGGAGTCTGGCTCTGTCGCCCAGGCTGGAGTGCAGTGGCCGGATCTCAGCTCACTGCAAGCTCCGCCTCCCGGGTTTACGCCATTCTCCTGCCTCAGCCTCCCAAGTAGCTGGGACTACAGGCGCCGCCACCACGCCCGGCTAGTTTTATGTATTTTTTAGTAGAGACGGGGTTTCACCGTGTTAGCCAGGATGGTCTCGATCTCCTGACCTCGTGATCCGCCCGTCTCGGCCTCCCAAAGTGCTGGGATTACAGGCTTGAGCCACTGTGCCCGGCCAACCGCTACCTTCTAAGGAGGACTCAGGGGAAAGAATATCATTTTAGGAATATTATTTACTTTTTAACTTGAGAATGTTATTTGTTACCACAATGGTAATTTAAAAAGTATAGGATTTTAAAAAGTGTTTCTGAGGAATATAACAAAATATATTCAACACACTCATTCTAAAACATACAGATTCCTTAAAGTAGACTGGTATAAGCATTTTGATAACTCTTCAGCTTGTCTTTTTACAGTAGCTTAAAATTGTGGGATTATTAAAATAGTTACCATCTAAAGTGGCAGTGTTAAAGATTTACATTTACAAATTCGCCTTGCTTTTATTTATTTTTTTTTCTAGAAATTATTTCTTCCTACCAACTGAGCTAAAACTCTTAATTTTGTTTTGTTTCATTATTACAGACGATTTGTATAGCTCTCCCTGTCTTCATTTTGCATATTTTGGAATTCTTCCTAGGAACTCTTTTGATCTAGATGTTGCTTCTAGGTAACATGAAACTAAATATCTTAGGTTATAAGCTTACCTATGTTCAGCTCAGTTAATTAACTTAGCTTCTTCCTTAGGCAAAAACTGTCTCTTGGCCTAGAAGTTCAATAAGCTTCACACGTGGTTGCACGTGAATTGGGTTTGTGTAAAACCAGATTGTTTTAGTTAAAGTAATCAGTGTACTCAATGTTCTACCTGGATATTTGGCAGAACTGGCAAGACGATCGCTAGCATTCCATTCAGAGGCAGAGTCTATGAAGCTGTCAGGTTTTGTTTTGTTTTGTTTTGTTTTGCCTCTTTGCCTTTGCCACAGTTCTAAATTTCTCTTCACTATTAGGAAATCAACTCTAGTCTTGTAGTTTCATATTTTATTCTAGTTTTAGTTTTAAAATTAGTCTTTTTTGGAAAGTTTTTTTTTTTTTTTTTTTTTTTAAGAGAAACAGGCATTAATTATAACTATGGTTTAATTACAATTGATTAAAAGGTGAATAATCCCATTTTTGGTCAGTGTCTAAGTCAAAGTGCTCTACATATTTTATCAGCTATAAAAACCGAAATACTTACCCTAGAGACAGGCAGCAAGTATCTGACCAAGAGTTAAAAGATAGTAATCATCTTAACAGTAATTACCATAAGGAATGTTAAACGACCTGAAAATAGTCCATTGTCTTGATCAAAAACAAATTACAAGCTTGTTCATAATAGGTCATTGTCAGCTGTTTTTACTGGAGCACAGTGTTTAAAAGCAGAAACTCTGGAGGCAGAAAATTCTGGATCAAATCTCATACTGCCCCTGACTGGCCATGTGATACTGAAATAGTTACTTCAGCTCTTAAAAACCCCAGCTTCCTCATCTAAAATCTAATGATAGCCTACTTCATAGATGGATTAAAATATTTAGTATTATACCTGGTTCAAATCAGAGTTCATTAAATGTCGGCTCTTATTATGACTACATTCAGTTTATTTTGCATTATTATATAAACGTATTTCACAATTTAAAAACCTTTTGTTCACAAATGCGTTGTCTAACGATCACATCAGTTAAGAACATGATGGCCATTGCCAGCTGAATATTTTGATATATTAGGAGTTACCCACAAAATGGGCTTCTAATTCTATAATCAGAAGTAATTACATTAACATATTTGCAAATTTCATTTTATTTTTTTCTATGAATATATTATGGATTTATTGTTTGAAGAGGGCGGCTTATATTGTGTATCTACCTTTTAGTTTTCAGTGTTATGTTGCGAAAATGATTTCCTAAAATGGTCTTCAAAAACACAATTTTAAGTGACTAAATAATGTTCTATTATATAGAATAATAAGAATGTAACTGATTTAAATATTTCCCTATTGTTGGATATTTAAATTGCTTGCAATTTTATTCATCATGAATAACATTGCCATGAACATCCTTCTACATACGTATTTAAAAGTATAATAAATACATTCTAATATATGAATATTTTAAAGGAATTTGACATATCCTAAGTGCTTTGCTGGAAATCTGTAGCAATTTACCTGCCCTTTAGTATTGCCTCATAGATTTGTGAACCCCAAATGAAGACTTTCTTTTTTTCTTTTTCATTTTGATTTGTTACTCCTACATAATAAATGAGTGAATTTTTGCTAATTTTCCCCAGAGTTAATGCACACACAAAATCTGCCCTAGCTTATTTGACATTTAGCTGCATATCTTGAATCATGTGGAAGTTTCAATAGTTATAATTTATTTCTGAAGGAATTTTAAGTGCAACAGAAAAAGGTATTGAGAAGAGAATTGTATTACTGAATCTAAGAGATACAGGAATTTTAACATGGCTAATCATTACAAAGAACAGAAAGGCCGGGCTACAGTTATTTGTATTTTCTGTCCCAGTTTCAAAGGTGAAAGGCAACCAGAATGAGAAAATGGATCATTATTGGTCCAACTGCTTTGTCCTTTGTGTGAGGTATATTTTCTTTGCATCATAATTCAAAACTATCTTTTCAGCCAAAGTATGTTTACTGCATGTCGGATTTAATGGGCATATGGCCAGTGGAGTTTATATGAGAGTGCACATCACACATATAGCCTGAGTATGGGATTCAATCATTCATTCTTCAAATATTCACTGAGCACCAACTGGGTGCTGGGCCCCACTGTGAGCACGTCCATGAGATGAAAAGAAAAAACCTTTGCCCCCCTGGAATTTATATTTTCGTGGGAGAAGTCAATAATACACAAAATAAATACATTCTATAATATGTTTGGAGGTAATAAGTGCCACAGAGTGAACTAAGACAGAGAAGAGCAATAAGAATCTTGGGTAAGAGTGAGGGTTAACACTGTTGAATGAGTGGTCAGAAAAGGCTTCCCTGACAAGGTGGTTTTTTGAGCTAAACTCGATGGAGGTGAGGAAATGAGCTATGCAGATGCCTGGGACACGTGTTTCCACTGTGTTCACTACTGGGGATCCAGGCATGTTTGGTTGGCTGGGGTATTGGCCTCACAAAAGCCTTTTCGAAGTAGGTCCAAGAAATCTGAAAGAAAACTGATGTTAAGAGAAGAAATCTTTACATAAAATGAGCTTGATCCACGTGCCATTGAAGAGGTGGACAAAAAATCCTGATGGGAGCTCTTATTTAAATCTGGTTCTGGATATGTCTAGAAATAACTTTGCTGCCCATGCACCATTAGTGCAGAGTGAAAACCCATGTGGTTCTTGAACTGTGGATACTGGGGGGCTTGATGGGTCTTGGGGGATAAGGACCACCACCAGTGAAGAACTACTTCTCTGCATGAAGAGAGATGGAGGAGCCAAGTGGTTATGGTGGCAGGAATCCTGAGCTAAAGCTAGCACATAGCAGAGCACAGTAGGCTCCAAGGGAAGGGAGGACATAGAAAATACCCTTTGGGAACTCGCAGGGATGAATGGGTGTGGGGGCTTTATAGGCATAGAGGTTCTGTCAGAGTAATTTGCCTATGAAATTTACTTACATCTAATATGTCTGCAAAGGCAAAATACATAGATTTATTGGATAATGTCTTAGCCTTTTTCAATGTTGAACAAACATTTTGATGTAAATACTTTTTCAATAATTTTTTCTTTCTTTAGCCCGAGGATACTGAAGACCAGCTCATCAAGTTGGCAACAGGAAAGATCAACAGTAAAAACCAGTACTAATCTCCATAGCAGAGGAGTGGTGACTAACAGCATAAATCTGTAACTTAGCAAACTCACTTAGAAAAACTGAACGTGAATGATCACAGCTCTTATACACTGCTGTTTTTACCTGGTTTTTGAAGACCAAGTCATCAAGAGAGACCTAGGTCAGGGACAAAAGACTTTGTTGCTAACAACAGCAAACAGCTGGAGCATTTGCATATTTGGTGTCCTATCTCCTCACTCTTCCTGGGTCACCAGGTGATACCTGCATGTGCAATAAGCTGTGTTGCAGCATAGAAATCCTGCACTTAGGCAACCTGAAGATTTCATACAGGACAAGAAGCATGTGGGCCCATTGTTTGAGAGAGAGACTCTATCTTCCATGACTGTTCACTACAAACATCCCCCATGACTGCTCACTATGCAAATATCCTTGCAAAGGTAGTTTGGAACAAAAGCAGTTAATGAGTCTACTTGCAAGACATGCAGAAACGTGAGAGACAACAATATACTCCACTGATTTTAAGAAAGTAAGTCAATTGTGCACAACAAACTTTATGATTTTCTTCTTTTCAAGACTACATCTTGCTTGGAAGAAACTCTGCCAGGAGAAGTTGCCACATGGCAAATTCTCAATCTGGCATGCCCTTGGGACTGTTAGCCACATATTTCAGGGCAGTGTGTCTTTTCTGCTGTGGTACTGAGAACAGCCCCTGTGAGCAAGTATTGCCAATGTTCTTCAGCTACAGTCATTATAGCTGAACAACTTGTAAAAAGTGACTCCTTGCTTATTATTTTCTCTCATATACTCTGTTTCATATTCTGTAGGACTGAAGGCATTTGATCCTAAATAAGTATATCTAGCTATCTGGTTACCCAGTGTTCTGGGGTAGAGCCTGAGATGATGAAGAAGAGATTGCTGGAAAGGGCGTCTGACACAATGGCCAAATCATAAACCATAACTCCATTATGTCCTATTTTCATATTGAATAGGCAATGAAATTGTATTACCTGTCTCTACAATGGAAAGAAAAATCAATATTTGCTGTTTTATTCATTTAATGAATGTCCTTCTTGATCTGCCCTGCTGATGCTACTCCCAACACTTTACATTAGTATGATAGGAAACAGTGAAATTTGTGAGATGGGCCTGCATCTTTAGAAGGTGATTTCTCATATAAGTCAGTGAATATCATTTTTAAACAAGTCATTTGTCATTATGGCAAAAAAAAAAAAAGTGCATCATCAGGATAAAGCAACATTATGTTATTGAGAAAATATTTCTTCTACCGCCTCCTAGATTTCTGGGAATTGTAGTTAAGCGTGTATTGTGTAATGGAAAAAGTGCTAGATCTGGAATTCACTTCAGCTCTGCACGACTTACTTATGTGGTCTTGATTAAGCCACTTAATGTCTCTGACTGGCAGATGTTGATATTTTAAATAAGGAGAATAATCTTTGTTCTGTTCACCTCACAAATTCATAATGATTGTTAAAATGAACAATGTACTATATACATAAGTAGGTGCTTTGGTAATCGAGTCTGATATAACTGTAAAATGGTGTTACAATTACAGTCATATTTAAATAAAGTAGGACCTTTTCTTAATATTGATATTGAGGAACGGGTTTAATATGTCCTCAAATTTTAGTCTTTTGCAGCATAGGAAGCATAATCTGATCCATAAAAGACAAAATCCGTGTAAGAATGAGTAGCATTCTAGAGTATGTTAGGAGAATCTAAGTAACAACTGGACAACGTTGCTCTCACTTTTCAATAACATGTTTTTCTTAGTTGCATAATCCCCAAATGTAACCAAGAGTGGTGACTGAGTAGTCTCTTCAAATTTCCTGGAATGTCCTCTGCAGTCTCTTCATCTGAACCTTCTGAGATAGTATCACCCCTCAGTTTATGACTCCAATCATAACACTAATGTTTTTTTTCTTTTTAACAATTGGAAAAGCTTAATAGGAATCAACAAATATACTTGGGGTGGGTTGTAGAAAAAAGAGCTTTGTCTCTCTACATGCAACTAGAACAATTCATGGAAACCATGACCTACAAAGCAACCTACAATATCTGCTTTTGTTTTAAACTTAAAGATAAAACTTACATCCACAGTTGATTCCTTGGATTCTAGTGACTTAACACAGAGAATTGGTACTATATACACAAGTACTGATTTTTAAAAAGTAATTAATTCACCACTTACTTATGTAAGTTCTCATCTTGAAACTAGTGATGGCTGACACAGAAATATTTCTAGGATCAAAACTGAAAGCAGGTAGATGCCGTGGTTGTGTAACTAAGAATATCAAATCTGCTTGAGTTGAAGATGTGTTGAGGTTGCTGAGATTTGGTTCATTGAACAACTGGGTGAAGTAAATATCATAGTTTAGATATGACTGCACACTTGGAATTTCTTTTAGCAACTCAATAGGTGCTCTGTGTGTGTGTGTGTGTGCGCGCGCGCACTCTACGTGCCTAATTTATAACTCAGGTGCTAGTTCTTTCCTTGTACATCAGGAACCAGTGGTCTCACTAGAATGGTATTAACTGAATTTGAGGGAACAAATGAGAATGATACAGAAGGTAAAAGGAAGCTCAGTGAAGCAAATATATTGAGTCCTGTTTCCTGGATAAACTTAGATCAGTCAAAGCATCTCAGCATATCTGGAATGCTGGCTAATACCCAACTTGGGGAGGTCAGAGTCACCTTTTGGACATTATTCAATGCCTAGACTAAGTATCCCCAAGGTCACTGGCTTTCCTGAGTGATGTAGACTCATGATGGAACAGGCATAACTCATTTTATCATACTCTGATTTATCGTGTGCCTCACAGATACTGCTTTTTCAAAAAAAACAAATGGAAGGTTTGTGGCAACCCTATGTCTTGCAAGTCTATTGGTGCCATTTTCCCAATACACATGCTCAGTTTGTGTCTCTGTCACATTTTGGTAACTCTCACACCATTTCAAACTTTTCCATTATTATCGCATCTGTTATAGTGATCTGTAATCAGTGATTTTTGATGTTACTATTTTAATCATTTTGGAGTGCCAAAAATCACAAACTGAATTCATAAATTCAGACAGCAAACTGAATTGATAAATTTTGTATGTGTTCTGATTGCCCCACTGACTGGTTGTTCCCCTATTTTACTCCCTCCCTTTGGGCCTCCCTTTTCCTTGAGACACAACAATTTTGAAATTAGACCAATTAATAACCCTACAATGTCCTTCAGGTATTCAAGTAAAAGCAAGAGTTGTAAGTCTCTCACTTTAAATCAAAAGCTAAAAATGATTAAGCTCAATGAGGAAGGCATGTCAAAAACCAAGATAGGCCAAAAGCTAGGGCTCTAGCAGTAAACAGACAAGTTGTAAATGTAAAGGATAAGTTCTTTAAGGATATTAAAAGTCTACCCAAGTGAACACACAAATGATAAGAAAGTGAAACAGTCTTCTTGCTGATATGGAGAAAGTCTGAGTGGTCTGGATAGAAGATCAAACCAGCCACAAGATCCCGTTAAGCCAAAGCCTAATCCAGAGAAAAGTCCTAATGCTCTTCAATTCCATGAATGCTGAGAAAGGAAAGGAAGATTCAGAAGAAAAGTTGAAAGCTAGCAGAGGTTGGTTCATGAGGTTTAAGGAATGAAAGCATTTCCCTAACATAAAAGTATAAGGTCAAGCAGCAAGTGCTAATGTAGAAGCTTCAGAAAAATTTCAAGAAGATTTAGCTAAGATAATTGATGAAAGTGTCTACACTAAGCAATAGATTTTCAGTGTAGGCAAAACAGCCTTCTGGTGGAAGAAGAGGCCCTTTAGAACTTCCACAGCTAGAGAAGAGGCTTCAAAGCTTCAAAGGACAGGCTGACTCTTTTGCTAGGGACTAATACAACTGGAGCCAATGCTCATTTACCATTTTAAAAATCTTAGGGCCCTTAAGAATTATGCTAAATCTACTCTGTCTGTACTGTGTGAATGGAGCAACAAGGCCTGGATGACAGCTCATCTGTTTACAGCATGGTTTACTGAATATTTTAAGCCTGCTATAGAGACCTACTGCTCAGGAAAAAAAGACTCCTTTGAAAATATTACAGCTCATTGACAATGTACCTAGTCACCTAAGAGCTCTGATGAAGAAATACAGGAGATTAAAGTTGATTTTTGTGCCTAACACAGCATCCATTTTGCAGCCGATGAATCAAAGATGAATTTGAATTCCGAGTCTTATTTAAGAAATATTAATACATTTCATAAGGCTATACCTGCCATTGATATTGATTCTTCTCATGGATCTGGGCAGAGTAAATTGGAAGCCTTCTGGAAAAAATTCGCCATTCTAGTTGCCATTAAGAATATTTGTGATTCATGAGATGAAGTCAAAAGAGCAACATTAATGAGAGTTTTTGGAAGAAGTTAATTCCAATCCTCATGCATGACTTTGAGGGATTCAAAACTCCAGTGGAGTTTTGAAAACTTGAAAATGTGAGGAGTTGCTTCTTATGGATGAGAAAATAAAGTGGTTTCTTGAGATGGAAACTACTCCTGGTGATGATGTTGTGAACATTGTTGAAGCGATAAGAAAGGATTTGGAATATTATATCAACTTAGTTGGTAAAGCAGTGGCAGGATTTGGGAGGACTGACTCTAATTTTGAAAGAAGTTCTACTGTAGGTAAAATGCTATCAAACAGCGTCATGTGCTACAGAGAAATTTTACATAAAAGGAAGAGTCAATCAATGTTGCAAACTTCATTGTTTTCTTATTTTAAGAAATTGCCACAGCCACTCCAAACTTCAGCAAGCACCACCCTGCCCAGTAGCCATCAGCATCCAAGAAAGACCCTCCACTAATAAGCTTATGTCTTGCTAATAGCTTTTTTTTTTTTTTTTTTTTGCAACAAAGCATTTTCTTTCTTCTTTTTTTTAAATTAGAAAGAAAGGTGTTTACTGCACGCATCAACCCATCATCTACACTAGATATTTCTCCTAATGCTATCCCTCTTCTAGCTCCCAACCTTCTGACTGGCCCAAGTGTGTGATGTTCCCCTCCCTGTGTCCATGTGTTCTCACTGTTCAGCTCCCCCTTATGAGTGAGGACATGTAGTGTTTGGTTTTCTGTCCCTGTGTTAGTATGCTGAGAATGATGGTTTCCAGCTTCATCCATGTCCCTGCAAAGGACATGAACTAATCCTTTTTTTTGGCTGCATAGTATTCCATGGTGTATATGGGCCACATTTTCTTTAGCCAGTCTGTCATCGATGGGCATTTGGGTTGGTTCCAAGTCTTTACTATTGTGAATAGTGCTGCAGTAAACATACGTGTGCATGTGTCTTTATAGTAGAATAATTTATAATCCTTTGGGTATATACCCAGTAATGGGAGGCTGGGTCAAATGGTATTTCTGGTTCTAGATCCTTGAGGAATCGCCACACTGTCTTCCACAATGGCTGAACTAATTTACACTTCCACCAACAACATAAAAGCGTTCCTATTTCTCCACATCCTCTCCAGCAACTGTTGCTTTCTGACTTTTTAATGATCGCCATTCTAACTGGCATGAGTTGATATCTCATTGTGGTTTTGATTTGCATTTCTCTAATGACTGGTGATGATGAGCTTTTGTTCATATGTTTGTTGGCCACATAAATGTCTGCTTTTGAGAAGCATCTGTTCATATCCTTCACCCACTTTTTGATGGGGTTTTTGTTTTTTTCTTGTAAATTTGTTTAAGTTCCTTGTAAATTCTGGATACTAGCTATTTGTCAGATGGATAGATTACAAAAATTTTCTCCCATTCTGTAGGTTACCTGTTCACTCTAATGATAGTTTCTTTTGCTGTGCAGAAGCTCTTTAATTAGATCCCATTTGTCTATTTTGGCTTTTGTTGCCATTGCTTTTGGTGTTTTAAACATGAAGTCTCTGCCCATGCCTATGTCCTGAATGGTATCACCTAGGTTTTCTTCTAGGGCGTTATAGTTTTAGGTCTTATGTTTAAGCCTTTAATCCATCTTGAGTTAATTTTTGTATAAGGTGTGAGGAAGGGGTCCAGTTTCAGTTTTCTGCATATGTCTAGCCAGTTTTCCAAACACCATTTATTAAACAGGGAATCCTTCCCCCATGGCTTTTTTTTGTCAGGTTTGTCAAAGATCAGATGGTTGTAGATGTATGGAGGTTTTGGGCTAAGATGATGGGGTTTTCTTCCAATACAATGTTGAAAAGGAGTGGTGAGAGAGGGCATCCTTGTCTTGGGCTGGTTTTCAAAGGGAATGCTTCCAGCTTTTGCCCATTCAGTATGATATTGGCTGTGGGTTTGTCATGAATAGCTCTTATTATGTTGAGATACGTTCCAACAATACCTAGTTTATTGAGAGTTTTTAGCATGTGAGGGTGTTGAATTTTATTGAAGGCCTTTTCTGCATCTATTGAGATAATCATGTGGTTTTTGTCATTGGTTCTGTTTATGTGATGGATTATGTTTATTGATTTGCGTATGTTGAACCAGTCTTGCATCCCAGGGATGAAGCTGACTTGATTGTGGTGGAAAAGCTTTTTGATGTGCTGCTGGATTCAGTTTGCCAGTAATTTATTGAGGATTTTCTCATTGATGTTCATCAGGGATATTGGCCTGAAATTTTTTTTTGTTGTTGTTGTGTCTCTGGCACAACAACAGGTATCAGGATGATGCTGGCCTCATAAAATGAGTTAGGGAGGATTCCCTCTTTTTCTGTTGTTTGGAATAGTTTCAGAAGGAATGGTACCAGCTCCTCTTTGTACCTCTGGTAGAATTTGTCTATGAATCTGTCTGGTCCTGGGCTTTTTTTGGTTGGGTAGGCTATTAATGAATGCCTCAATGTCAGAACTTGTTATTGGTCTATTCAGGGATTGGACTTCTTCTTGGTTTAGTCTTGGGAGGGTGTATGTGTCCAGGAATTTATCGTTTTCTTCTAGATGTTGTAGTTTATTTGCATAGAGGTGTTTATAGTATTCTCTGAGGGTAGTTTATATTTCTGTGGTGATATCCACTTTGTCATTTTTTATTGCATCTATTTGATTATTCTCTCTTTTCTTCTTTATTAGTCTGGCTACTGCTCTATGCATTTTGTTAATCTTTTAAAAAAATCAGCTCCTGGATTCATTGATTTTTTGAAGGGTTTTTCGTGTCTCTATCTCCTTCAGTTCTGCTCTTATCTTAGTTATTTCTTGTCTTCTGTTTGCCTTTGAATTTGTTTTCCCTTGCTTCTCTAGTTCTTTTATTGTGATGTTAGGGTGTTGAATTTGGATCTTTCCTGCTTTCTGCAGTGGGCACTTAGTGCTATAAATTTCCCTCTAAACATTGTTTTAGCTGTGTCTCACAGATTCTGGTACATTTTATCTTTGTTCTCATTGGTTTCAAATAATTCACTTATTTCTGCCTTAATTTCATTATTTACCCAGTAGTCATTCAGGAGCAGGTTGTTCAGTTTCCATGTAGTTGTGCAGTTTTGATTGCGTTTCTTAATCCTGAGTTCTATTCGATTGCACTGTGATCTGAGAGAATGTTAGATTTCTGTCCTTTGCATTTGCTGAGAAATGTTTCATTTCCAATTATGTGGTCAATTTTAGAATAAGTGCAATGTGGTGCTGAGAAGAATGTATATTCTGTTGATTTGGGGTGGAGAGTTCTGTAGGTGTCTATTAGGTCTGCTTGGTCAAAGACTGAGTTCAAGTCCTGAATATCTTTGTTAATTTTCTGTCTCATTGATCTGTCTAATATTGACAGTTGGGTGTTAAAGTCTCCCACTATTATTGTGTAGGAGTCTAAGTCTCTTTGCACATCTCTAAGAACTTGCTTTATGAATCTGGGTGCTCCCGTAGTGGGTGCATATATATTTAGGATAGTTAGACCTTCTTGTTGCACTGATCCTTTTACCATTACATAATGCCCTTCTTTGTCTTCTTTGATCTTTGTTGGTTTAAAGTCTGTTTTTTATCAGAGATTAGGATTGCAACCTCTACTTTTTTTTTTTTTTTTTGGCATTTCATTTACCTGGTAAATATTCCTCCATCCCTTTATTTCGAGCCTATGTGTGTCTTTGCATGTGAGATGGGTCTGCTGAATATAGCACACTGATGGGTCTTGACTCTTTATCCAGTTTACCAGGCTGTGTCTTTTAATTGGGGCATTTAGCCCATTTACGTTCAAGGTTAATATTGTTATGTGTGAATTTGATCCTGCCATTATGATGCTAGCTGGTTATTTTGCCCATTAGTTGATGCAGTTTCTTCATAGTGTCAATGGTCTTTAGAATTTGGTATGTTTTTGCAGTGGTTGGTACTGGTTTTTCCTTTCCATATTTATTACTTTCTTTAGGAGCTTTTGTAAGACAGGCATTGTGGTGACAAAATCTCTCAGCATTTGCTTGTGTATAAAGGATTTTATTTCTCCTCCACTTATGAAGCTTAGTTTGGCTGGATATGAAATTATGGGTTGAAAATTATTTTCTTTAAGAATGTTGAATATTGGCCCCCACTGTCTTCTGTGAGAGAAGAGAGGCTTGAGGGTTTCCACTGTTAGTCTGATGGGTTTCCCTTTGTGGGTAACCTGACCTTTCTCTCCGGCTGCCCTTATCATTTTTTTTCCTTCATTTCAACCTTGGTGAATCTGACAATTATGTGTCTTGGGGTTGCTCTTCTCGAGGTGTATCTTTGTAGCGTTCTCTGTATTTCCTGAGTTTGAATGTTGGCCTGTCTTGCTAGGTTGGGGAAGTTCTCCTGGATAATATCCTGAAGAGCGTTTTCCAACTTGGTTCCATTCTCCCTGTGACTTTCAGGTATACCAATCAAATGTAGGTTTGGTTTTTTCACATATTCCCATATTTCTTGGGGCCTTTGTTTGTTCCTTTTCATTCTTTTTCCTCTAATCTTGTCTTCATGCTTTATTTCATTAAGTTGTTCTTCAATCTCTGATATCCTTTCTTCCATTTGATTGATTCAGTTATTTGTACTTGTGTATGCTTCATGAAGTTCTCATGCTGTGTTTTTCAGCTCCATCAGGCCATTTATGTTCTTTTCTAAACTGGTTATTCTAGGTAGCAATTCCTCTAACCTTTTATCAATGTCCTTATCTTCTTCACATTGGCTTAGAACATGCTTCTTTAGCTTGGAGGAGTTTGTTATTACCCACCTTCTGAAGCCTACTTCTGTCAATTCATCAAACTTGTTCTCTGTCCAGTTTTGTTCCCTTGCTGGCGAGGAGTTATGATACTTTGGAGGAGAAGAGGCATTCTGAGTTTTGGAATATTCAGCCTTTTTTTGTTGGTTTTTCCTCATCTTCCTGTAATTGTCTACCTTTGGTCTTTGATGTTGGTAACCTTTGGATGGGGTTGTTGCGTGGATGTTCTTTTTGTTGATGTTGATGCTATTCCTTTCTGTTTGTTAGTTTTCCTTCTAACGGTCAGGCCCCTCTGCTGCAGTTCTGCTGGAGTTTGCTGGAGGTCCACTCCAGACCTTGTTTGCCTGGGTATCACCAGTGGAAACTGCAGAATAGCAAAGATTGCTGCCTGTTCCTTCCTCTGGAAGTTTTGCCCCAGAGGGGCACCTGCTAGATGCCAGCCGGAGCTCTTTTGTATGAGGTGTCTGTCGACTCCTGCTGGGTGGTGTCTCCCAGTGAGGAGTCATAGGGTTCAGGGACCCACTTGAGGAGGCAGTCTGTCTCTTAGTAGAGCTCAAGTGTTGTGCTGGGAGATTCCCTGCTCTTTTCAGAGCCAGCAGGAAGGATTGTTTAAGTCTGTTGACGCTGCACCCACAGCCACCCCTTCCCCCAGGTGCTCTGTCCCAGGGAGATGGGAATTGTATCTATAGGCCCCTGACCAGGTCTGCTGTCTTTCTTTCAGAGATGCCCTGCCCAGAGAGGAGGAATCTACAGAGGCAGTCTGGCTACAGTGGCTTTGTCAAGCTGTGGTGTGCTCCACCCAGTCCGAGCTTCCCGTCAGCTTTGTTTACACTGTGAGGGGAAAACCACCCAGTCAAGCCTCAGTAATGGTGGACGCCCCTCCCCCCACCACCTTGAGCATCCCAGATCAACTTCAGACTGCTGTCCCCTGGCAGTGAGAATTTCAAGCCAGTGGATCTTAACTTGCTGGACTCTTTGGGGGTGGGATCTACTGAGCTAGACCATTTGACTTCCTGGCTCCAGCCCCCTTTCCAGGAGAGTGAACGGTTCTGTCTCACTGGCATTCCAGGCACCACTGGGGTATGAAAAAAATAAACTCCTGCAGCTGGCTCTGTGTCTGCCCAAACGGCCACCCAGTTTTGTGCTTGAAACCATGGGTCCTGGTGGTATAAGCACCAGAGGGAACCTCCTGGTCTGCGGGTTGTGAATACCATGGGAAAAGCATAGTATCTGGGCTGGAATGCACTGTTCCTCAAGGCACAGTCCCTCACAGCTTTCCTTGTCTAGGGGTGGGAGTTCCCCGACCCTTTGTGCTTCTTGAGTGAGGCAACGCCCCACCCTCCTTCTGTTTGCCCTACATGGGCTGCACCCACTGTCTAACCAGCCTCAATGAGATAAGCTGGTACCTCAGTTGGCAATGTCTTTTGTGTTGATCTTGATGGGAGCTGCAGACCAGAGCTGTTCCTATTTGGCCATCTTGCCAGTCACTCCAGCATTTTCAATTTTACTTTTAATTTGTTTATTTTTAGATAATGGTATGAGTATTTTTTTTTCACTTTTAATGAAGCACAATTTACATAGAGTAAAATTCACCCATTTTGATATACAGACCTGCAAGTTTTGGCAAAGGTATACAGTTGTTTAACCACTGCCACTGTGTACAAGGTATAGAACAGTTCCATCACCCCAAAATATTTCTCATGCCCCTCTTTGTAGTCAGTCCTTCCTCCCAACCCTAGACCCCAGATAACAACTGATCTGTTTTCTGCTTCAGTAGTTTTAACTCTTCCAGAATGCCATATGAACGAATTTACTCAGTATACGTAGCCTTTTGAATTAACATCTTTCACTTAACCTGATGCATCTGAGATTCTGTTGCATATATCAGCAATTGCTTTCTTTCTGTTCCTGAACAGAATTTCATTGAATGGAGGTGCTGTAATATTTCTGTTCATTCCCCAGTTAAAGGACATATGATTTTTTTCCAGATTTTAGCAATTTTGAATAAGGTATATTTTCTTTATTATAAGTGAGTAAAGTGAATAAAGACAAATATTCACTTATAGGTTTTTGTGTGAACATAAATTTTCATTTAACACAGATAAATATCTAGGAGTTGAATTGCTGGGTCCTATGGTTAGTTCATGTTTAATTTTACAAGGAGCTTCCAAACACCTTCCAATGAGATTTATCAATTTGCCTTCTCACCAATAATGGATGAAGGATTCTAGTTTCTCTGCTTTCTCGCCAGCAACTGGTAATGTTAGTTTTTTAAGAAGTGATTTTAATGCCTGTAATCCCAACACTTTGGGAGGCCAAGGTGGGTAGATCACTTGGGGTCAGGAGTTTGAGACCACCCTGGCCAACATGATACAACTCTGTCTCCACCAAAAAATTACAAAAAATTAGCTGGGCATGGTGGTACATGTCTGTAGTCCCAGCTACCTGGGAAGCTGAGACAGGAGAATTGCTTGAACCTGGGAGGTGGAGGTCGCAGTGAGCTGAGATCACTCCATTGCACTCCAGCCTGAGCAACAGAGCAAGACTGTCTCAAAAAAAAAAAAAAAAAGCCTTTTTAATAGGTGTGTAGTAGTATCTCATTATATGAGAACTAGATGTTGCAACAAAGTATTTTAAAAGTAAAGTATGTACATTATTGTTTTAGACAAAATCCTATTGCATACTTAATAGACCATAGTATAGTGTGACCATAAGTCTTACATACACCAGAAAACCAAAAACCAAACCAAAATAAACTACAAAACTGCATGACTCTCTTTATTGCATTGGTCTGGATTAGAACCTACAATATCTCTGAGGTATGCCTGTATATGTGAATGTTCTGATTTAGCATGCATTAGAACCACCTGGAGAGGCTTTAAAACACAGATTGCTTGGCCCATCTGAAGATTTTCTGTTCAGAAGGTCAGGGGCAGAGCCTAAGAATTTGTAGTTCTAACAGGTTCCCAGGTGATGCACATATTGCTGACTGGGGGATCACACTTTGAGATGGAGAGCCCTGAGGCAGAAGTTGGTTGGAGTGGGGAGAGGGAACCAAAATCTCTCTTTCGTTGTATGCGTATTTTGAAACATTTATTTGACATACAAGTGGAGACATCAAGTAACAGTTGAGTCTAGAATTGTGGGGAATGGTCAGGTTTAGGAGAGAGATTTGGGATTTGTTAGCATTTGGATGGTGCTCTCTATCCAACAGTGGATGAGCTCACTAGTGAGAGGGCTTAGATAGAGAAGAGGGCCAAGAATGAGCTGGGCACTACCAGGTTTGGAAGCCTGTTAAAAGGAAGAGTCAGCAAAGGAGAGTGAACATAGGACATGACAGTCTGATGTTAGAGAAGTAAAGAGGGGTGTTTTGAAAAAAAACCAAAGGGGGGTGTTTTGAAAATTCAGCACAGGCAGTTGTGCTGAATGGTTCTGAGAGGTTCAGAAAGATAGGAATAGAGAAGAGAATACTGAATCTGGCAACATGGGAGTCAGCAGTGACTAGCCAAAGCAGTATCAAAATGTTGGGAATGGATGCCTTTAAGAGTAGAGAGAGGATTTTGAGGTGTGTACAGACAATGCTTGCAGACAAATTTTTCAGCTTCTGGGAGGTAATATTGTTTGGCTTATTTGATTTGTGCTCAGAAACCAATGATCTCTCTGGATTTCTCCTTCTGCCATAATCAAATTCTTAACCCTGTCCTTCCAGATACTTGGAGTACAAAGTTCCTAGCTCCTAGCCATTGTCTTCGTGAAGCTCATAATCTAATGACAGAGAGATGCACATAAATAATTATAATGTTCTGATAACTCTGTATTAGAATTACAGGGGATTATAGATTGAGAAGAGAGTTAACATTTTTGCTTATGTTATGCTAGGCACATTGCATATGCTATTTGAGGTAATCCTCATTGCATTCCTGAGGTTATCCCAATTTTTCTGATGGAGAAATGGAAGCTCAGGACTCGTTGTTGTGTCGGAACTAGTAAATAATGAAGCTAGAATTTGATCCCATGTTTGCTGACCCCTGTGCCACACTCTTCACAATACCATAACGTTGCTTTTCATGGTTGAAGAGGGGATAAAAATTATGCTTACTAGACTGTGAGGGATCCTTCACCAATTGCAATATAATTCCTTACTGTACTAATACAGTAGAGCTGTATCCTATTCAGTGTTTAGATTCTAAAGCCAGTTTACAGGTGTAACATTTCAATTGGTGAAAATTATCCTAATAATTCTGTCATATCACTTGTACATCCCTGAGAATTTTCATACAATTTGAGCCACGTAGGAGCTGAAGTCCAAAGAAGAAATGTCAGACTTGTGTCTCCCCTCTCATTCAGGGAAATACAATCATTGAGGGGACTCATCTGTAATGCTATCATTACCATTATTTTTGCTGTGTACATATGGTTTACTCAACATGTTAGATTAACAAAGCATGCAAATCTATTAATAGCTAACATCAACTGAAAACTTACCGTGTATGGTCAGTGTACCAGGGACATTACATTCATGGCTTTATACAAATTTTAATCCGTACACTAACCCTGTGAGGCAGGTATTTTTATCCCCATTTTGCTGATGGGAAGACCGACTTGTCTAAGTTCACAGACCTGGTAAACTGGAGAATTGCTTTCCCAGTTCTAAATGATTCCACCGTGGGCATTGCCTTTCACTAAGTACATGGCCTTCCTGGCTTGCAATCTCAGGACGAATCAAGCAGATCCTTCCTGTTAGCTAACTCTCAGGGTTCCTTAACCCTGTGGACTGCCCATTCTTCATCATCACAGCTTTCTCCTTAATCTCTATCTTTCCCTCCTCTACTTTCCCTCCTTCCTTTACTAAGGCTCCCTGAGGCTTACTTTCCTTCCTAAGACCCTGCTGGAGCTCATCAGTATCTGTGGATCAGTTAGGGAATTTGCATAACTATTAAGTAGGAAACTAATTCCTACTTCAGAAGCCATTTAGGACCATGTGACCTGTTTTAATGTAAACACAATAAATACATCTCTGTCAAAGTAAAAATTAGCTCTTTACCATTCCAAGTTGTCAGAGCAACTATTTAAAGAGTTTTAATATTTGCAAGTACTACCTAAAATGCTCAATAAACATACTGCTTAGTTCAAGTCAGATATAATTTGACATTTTTATTAACATATGCCCCTTTTAAAGGTTATTTACCACTTTTTTGTCGGGTTGTTTTCAATCCTCCTAAATGACTCTGGATAATGCCCTATTTCTGTAGATGGCTAATGGGCATTTGCTCCTGTGCCTGCTTGGATAATGCAAATCTGAATTTTAGGGTTTTATCGATGGGATTTTCCCCACTCTTTGACTCTGGCCTGCTTTTGAATGTTAATTCTCTCTTTCTGGAAAATGTCTTGAGCATTATGAACAACCATTGTCTTCCAAGTCTCTCTCTTGGTGGAAAAGAACAGCCTGTGATATTACTTAATTCACTTCTTTCAAGATTACAGTGTAAGACTCAAGGGAGTCAATGATGAAGAGCGAAATCAGAGTTTGGCCGGCAGTCTGGAGTGACTTCTGCATCTTCATTTGCTCGCTGGAAGAAGGCAGCGATGACAATTGTCATCACATGACAATTATATATATATATGAGATTTGGATCGGAAATTAATTCTTTTTTTTTCTTTTTTTTTTGAGACAGGGTTTTGCTTTGTCACCCCAGCTGGAGTGCAGTGGCACAATCATAGCTCACTGCAGCCTTGAACTCCTAGGTTCAAGTGATTCTCCTGCCTCAACCTCCTGAGTAGCTAGGACTACAGGCATAAGCCACCATGCCCAGCTAATTTTTTTCATTTTTTGTAGAGAGACAGGGTTTCACTATGTTGCCTAGGCTGGTCTCGAACTCCTTGCCTCAAGCGATCTCCCTGCCTTGGCCTCTTAAAGCGCTGGAATTACAGGTGTAAACTATCATTCCCCACCCTAGAAATCAATTCTGAGACATTGTATTAGATCAGATAGGCTAACTAATGTTGTACTAACAAATAACATGAAAATCTCCATGGTTAACCGAAACAGTATATTGTTAGTCATGCAAAGCTTCTGCTGGCCCAGGAATCTCTCCAGGGGTTCTCTGTGTGGGGATACAGCATTCCAGTTGCTTCTGTCTCATGGCACTTTTCTCTCAGCATGTGGCTTCAGGGTTTGTCTAAGCAGAGCAGGAGCGCATTGAGGATTACGCATTGGTTCTTAAGTACTTCCTTACCAAAGTGCCCCAGTTCACTGGTCAGACTTAGTCATAATCTCACCCAACTATGAAGGGGTCTAGGAAATATAGTCTTCTATGTGTGTAGGAGGGGTTGGAAAACCAAGGTGGGCATTAGTAATGTCTATTACAGACACCTTTTAAAGTGTTCCTTCCAGCCGTATGTTATTGGACATTCAGATGCCTGGGGTGCATGGTATGTGACTGGAGGTAGAGGAGTATGTAGAGAGAAAGGTGAGGCATTTGTTCCATCTTGAAGATAACAACTAATGTCTTTATCCACAAGCCTGGATGATAAACTTCAAAAATATTGCTTGTATGCCACTTTGGCACAGAGACAACTAAAGGAAAACAGACTAATCTTCTTATAGGCCTGAGTAAATAAATACACTTTTATGAGATATTTTATAAGGTAGCCAAGGACTTTATATTAAGGGCTTAGTTAGATCTGGATCCTACTACTAGGTACAAAATAGACAAGTGAAGATTTATATATTTTGAAATTCTGCTTCATCCAAGGTTTGTTTTAGGAATTAAAAATTAAAATGGAGTTCAGGCAGCAATGACGAATCAGAAAGGGAATGTAGAAAGCTTGGACGCATATGTGATGGATAAACTATAAATCTGTGAGCCTTCTCTAAGAGACAGGAATGGAATCTTTCATTTAACAGTTTGTTATCCTAGGAGCAAGTTTGGTATCAGTTTCTCATTATAGGAATGGTGATCAGGCCCTACTGGCTTACAAACATCATATATGTGTGTATACAGTCTCACCTCTAAATTTTCAAGGTAGTAGAAAGTAATCTAATTATGTGGATAATTAAAAACAACCAAAGTGCAAGTTTAAAACTTGTACTTTTATGACTGCAAAGCAGGCTATCAAAATGACAGGGTGTCTGGATGGGATCGTAGCACGCACCCAGATTAAATGAGTGCATTAGTTGATTGTTTCTGGTATGAAGATAAGCAGAGAAAAGTATAATAATGCTGGCATTTAAGTGGACCTAATTAGGCTTCAAGTTTAACACTCCATTAAGATGAATGGGAAAGGGTCACCCCCATTCAGGCTGTGGCACTGTCTTAGTGTGTCTGGATATTGCCTCTGAAGACAACAGTCTGTCAGCGCACATTCTCACAGTCACCCCTGTAAAGCAGACTGGAAATTTAATTCTTTTAAAATTAAATCTCAGGTTCTGGAGGCCACAGTAAAATCCATGGGGAGATCTTAAATCCTCAAGTTCTGCAGCTGTATTAGTCAGAAACAACAACAATAATAAGAATAATACATTCCCACGTCTACAGGAACTATCAAGTACAGACTTCGGTGTTTTGTGAATATGATCTGGTGAAACTAACAACCGCCAGTTTACCACTGAAGGTCCTTGTTCGTAGAGGGTGAATGACTTGACTAAAGTTACAGAGCATGTCACTGGGAAAGCCAGTAATAACATGGAGGGACTATTCAGTTTTTGTTGCAGTAGTCTGTCATCCCTCAGGGAAAGGGAGTAAGGAATAATGATCTCATCTACTAAACAGAGTGCACATGCATTTGAAAGAAAATCCAAGAATCAAAGGCAGCACGATATAGTAGACATGTTTACAGAGAGATGACTGGGTAAATCCTGCCATCCTGCCATATGGAAATGTAGCTCAGCAGTGTGTGAGTGGGAAAAAAGTTTAGTTGTGGCAATGGCCAAGGTGCATGGATGTGGCCTTAAAGTTATGTGACTCTGGAACCACATTGACAATCATCACCCAAAGAGCCACAGGGTCATCCTATGCCTTTTAGGATGAGATTCAGAAACTAGATGTCCGAAGATCGCATAAGGAGACGTTTGGTGACTGCATATTGAGAAACCACAAATGGCTTGAAATGAGTGTTTGGATGATGGTTGTCATGATTTTCTGACTCTTTGGAAGGTAATATGGCTACATCTCCAATTGCAGTCTTGGGACTGGTAACTTCTCCAGCTGTTTGTTTTTAAAATTAATAAGGTGAAATATGGTATGCTTATCAAAATCCTAGGTCTTGTGACTGTGTTATTCAGCAAGATTGCAGAAAGGAAGTTTTGGTGTACAACTGGTGCTGAGATAGACTCATTACTATGTCTTGTCCAACTCCTTCCTAAATAACTCTACTTGTAAAATTGTAGAACAAATTTTAGAACTCTTTAAGTGAGTCCAGTTTTGATAAGATAATGCCAGTATTTTTCTTTATTAAAAATAGACCATGTATGAAATCACGGATCTTAGGATTTTGGAGTTAGATGGAAGAAAATGTAGTTCTTGCAGCCAACTTCCTACCAAGTGCTGGGATTCTTATTTCAGATCCCTGACTCATGATATACCATAGCTTTTTGAGCATTTCTGATAATGGAGAATTGAGAATGGGATATTCTTTCTCAGTATGGGTCATATTGGGTTGTTGGTTCTTTTCATTCTGTCTTGGAATATTCTATACCAATTGATATTAAATCTTGACTCTGAGCATGGAATGTCTATTCCTTCTACTATTTGACAGCCTTCAGGTATCTTAAGCAAGTGGTCATGCTAGTCCCTTTGTTTTCTGTTTTTCATTCATTATAGGGCATACAGAAGTTTCCAGAAACTTCACTGCTTCAAAGGCTTCCCTCAGGCTTTAAAATTACATGAGAATTCAATTTAGCTTTACAAATGTCCTGTGCCATATCATTTTTATTTACTTATTCCCACTAATTGAGAACAAATAAGTTATATTTGGAATGTATTCTTTTTCACAGTATATTTCACCTTTTAAATTATTTTTGTCTTAGGAAAAACTCAAATTAATTTGGGTTTATTCTAATTAACTTTAATATTTATTTATAGCTTGTTTTACTCCAGATTTAGTCATTGAATGCTACTTTCAATAATACGTTGACAAGACAAAAAATATGGAAATGGCAGAGGGAAAAAAGAGGAAGAAAAGATTAAGCTGGGTAAAGTTCATTACATAAAATACATTTATGAGGTTATTACATAGTTATTTGTGGTAAGTCTCAAATTCAATTTGAACTTGCTAGCAGCCAACTCAAAGAGAGAAACAAGATCAGTTACATGTCTAACAGCATTTAATACATTTTTAAAACCCAATTAATTGGAAGAAATTCAATAATTTTTAATCCAGAGTCCTGAGAGCATTTTTTTCCCCTTAAGTTCTCATAGTGAGGATGCTCTATGACAAAATAAAGAATATCTTCAGTAATATTCTTTATTTAAAATTTTTTATTATTACTGGCTGGGCATGGTGGGTCATGCCTGTAATCCCAGCACTTTGGGAGGCCAAGGCGGGCAGATCACTTGAGGTCAGGAGTTTAAGACCAGCCTGGCCAACATGGTGAAACCCCGTCTCTACTAAAAATAAGAAGAAAAAAAAAATTAGCGGGTGTTGGTAGAAGCCTGTAATCCCAGCTACTCTGGTGACTAAAGCATGAAATCCTTGAATCCACGAGGCAGAGGTTGCAGTAAGCCGAGATCGTGCCATTACACTCTAGCCTAAGCGATGGAGAGAGACTCTGTCTCTAAATAAATAAATAAATAAATAAAATTATTATTACTTTTATTTTTAAAAAGTTGATAGATAAGTTCAGCAACATTCTTATAGTGAATTTCACAACAGACTTTGTGGGATTTTTTTTTTTTACCTGATAAAATGTCCAAGTACAAGTGGCTGATACTTTGTAAGTGCTTGCTGTGAGTTTGTGTCTTCCCAAAAGATGTTGGAGTCCTAACCCCTGGTACCTGTGAATGTGACCTAATTAGAAAATCAGGTCATTGCATATGTAATCAGGTTAAGATGAGGTCATAACGAATTAGGGCGTACCCTAATCCAATATGACTGGTGTCTTTATAAAAAGAGGAGACACAGGCAGACACAGAGAGAAGACAGCCATGAGACAATGAAGGCAGAGATTGGAGTTATGCTGCCACATGCTAAGGAATTCCTGGGGCTATCAGAGGCTGGAAGAGACAAGAACATGTCCTCCCTTAGAGGTTTTGGAGGGAACGCAGCCCTGCCAACACACTGATTTTGAATTTCTAGCCTCTGGTAGTGTGAGAGAATACATTTCTGTCGTTTTAGGCCACTCAATTTGTGGTACTTCATTATGGCAGCCCTAGGAAACCTACATTGCTCAATAAATATCTACTAAGTGTATGGATGAATTTTATGTACCAATTGACTGGGAGAAGGGGCTCCTCAGAAATTTACAGACAATACTGTGATAATTCAAGAAAAAAATTGGACATAAATAATCCCACTAGATATATTTATATCCATTTCTATTTTTACTAAAGTCAATATTTCCGTATGGAAGACTGATTTATTATGGAGTTCGTAATTACTAACCCATGATCAGGAGGTCTAGTGTGTAGATTCAGCCACTACTATGAACTATTTCCAGTGACATTCAACTCTTCTAAGAACCTAGTGTAGTAACTAACCTTTAAGTGTTCAGTAAATGTTTATAGAAATAAGATATATGGTAAATTCTATTATTACGTGATTCATTTATCATGAGGGTAGGGGATGGTCCTGCCTCAAAATGTCATCAGTATAAAGGGGGCACATTACTCTTGACAGATTTTAATTAGCTGTGTCACAGGACTCCCATAATCTCCCCCTGTGAATGTTACCTATGAATGTTCCTGCTTGTTTTGCATGAGTCCGGTTCTCAAACGCATACCCATGACTTCAATCCTTATCATCGGTACTCTCCTTTAATGACTCCTTGAACGTGGAGAAGAAAAGAAAACAAAAGATGAGTCAAGAGGAAAAACAATGTTCTGATTCTGCTTGGAACACAGTCAACCAATGTTGTGGCAAGACCAGTTTCAGCCTCTCCCGTACTGGCTTCCCCTCCTGCTCTATCCTCAAGGCAGTCAATTGTTATGATAAGATAAAGGCAGCAAGTCATGGGTTATATACCCACCACAAATTATGAAAGCCCAAAAGGTCTCCAAACAGATAAATATCATGGATGATGAGCTGGTTTGGAAAAAAAATTCATGTTCTTCTCAATAACCTAATATTTTATTTGAACTAATAAAACTTTCAAGAATCATTTAACTACTAGGAATGATGATGCCTTCAATTTAAAAAACAGAAACGAAGTCTCTCAGGTATCATTCTGGACCAGAAATGAAAAAGAAAAAGAAACCCAAACTTAAGCAAGCAAATTAAACAAACAAAAACCCCGAAGCATGGCCAGCACTCTCTAGCAGACCCACGGAAATATGGAAGGCCTCAGTGTTCACATGTCTGCAAGAAGTTCTGCTCTATTCATCTTTCTTTCCTAGGTTCATCCCACCGGCAGTTCTACCCCTGTCAGAAATATAATGGCTCACAGTTGCGAAGCTGCCCTGTGCTTGTAGGTTCTCTCTCTCCCCAAATTTGAGCTGTGGCACTTTTCCTTTCTAAAGAGCAGCATCTGGCCTCTTCGTGCGCTCATTTGCATGCCAATACTCGATTGCTCTCCCAGCGCACAGCTATTTAATAGTGGTGCTGGTGTCCGAGCTCTGGGAACAAACCAAATGGTTTGGGTGTGCTTTTGTGTGCAGTGCGGGTCGTTGCTACAGTGTGCTTATTAAGAATAGTACACATTCATTATAACAAGATTGCTCTTTTGCTCAGGGGCCATCACAGCGCATTCTGTAAATGAATTAACAGTAGCATGCATTTGTATATTATGGGCCCAGAAGATGCATTTGTTTATTAAATAAATCTGCAACACAGAAAGTATAGTTGAAAAAATATCTAGAAAATAATCA
This sequence comes from Papio anubis, assembly GCF_008728515.1. Lineage (NCBI taxonomy): Eukaryota > Metazoa > Chordata > Mammalia > Primates > Cercopithecidae > Papio > Papio anubis. The sequence continues at coordinate 28,522,147 of NC_044985.1, forward strand.
GAGTGCGCATGTACAGTAGGTAATTTTTTTTTGTTGTTTGCTTTGAAACCTCAACGTCTTGGCGAGTTTTCTTCCTTTGTTTCTTTTAAAACAACCAGAGATCACAGGCCACACTATAGATTAACCGCCTCCAGAAACTGATGTGAAAAAAATAAAAAATAAAAACTGAATTTAAGTTACAGAAGCACAAAACATTTCCAGAAGTGGTATTGTAAATAATCCCATACCTTTAAAATAATTTAATATTATGATTCTTTGGCTTTTCTTTAAATTCTTTTGTTTTTCTTAAAAATAGTTTTTCCCTAAAAACTGTTCTTATTTTTTAAATTTAATTTTTAGTTTTAGCTAAAATTTAGTTTGCATCATATATGTAATTTTTCCCATTGAACTTCGTTTTCTTTTGAAATACAAGCTCTGCTTTGGGGGCATTCAGCTAATATTGATTCATTTATTTGTAACCTTTTTGTCCAGGTATGGCTAGTATAAGACTATTAATAAATGTGAGTCAGTCTTTTTATTCTAGTTAACTAATTTTTTTCTAGTTTTATTCTAGTTAACTAATGATTTTTTTTAAAGCCCAATGGCAGTTCACAAGTGTACTGAGAACTCGGAATGTGTTTTTAATGTGTCTATTGTCTATTTCTCTCCATTTATATTTTGTATCTTGCTGTCTTTACGTGTAATCTAATATGCTGAACACAAAGTATAATGGAAAAAAATGAAATATTTTAAAACAGGAAATGCTGGAAGAGTCTAAAGCCATACCGGGGGTAGTAGGAAGTCTATTAAAATGAACCAAGGAAACAAGGAAAGAAGAAATAGCGTAAAATTTTTGAAATTCTTATGTTATTAAAAGAACGAATGATTTTTAAAAAGACAAATTGATTTTGTACTTGATTTCCTGAAATCTTTCTATGAGATCCAAGGGCACTAAGTGAAATCTGCTGAAATATTTTAAAAGAGAAAATCTGGTAGAATGAGCGGATTCGGACTTCATAGATTTCTAGCTTAGAAAAGATCTATGACACTATTAAAAAGTACTCAGCTAATTAGTACGTATACAATATGGAAAATATGTTGTATAAGAAATATAGCAGGACTTATAAAGATATTCCATATGCAGTAAAAATACATAACTAATTGAAGCAGGATTACACTTTTCTCCCACATGGAATCTCAAATACTCACTGTTTTGTTTTTAAAGAAGTAATATTCAGCTCTGCTATTTATTTAAAAAAAATCACCATGCTACTATTGATTTAATAATTATGGAAAGGAAAAGAAAATATTTAAAATCCCTTTCTTTTCTTTCATCTTTTTTTTGAATATTTTATTTTTAAAAGCTCTATTTTTCCACAGCATTTTATTTACTCTGCTGCAGCTTTTAGAAAGGCCAGCCAATCAGAAAGTCGGTGAAGGCCCAGGCCCAGGCTCAGTGTTGAGCTCCAAATGCGATTCCAGTCCTGACAGGGGGATTATAGGAAACAGATGACTTACGCTTCTAATTTGTGGCCTTAAATTGCAAACAGAATTTCAGGAGTCGAGCAGAGTAATAAATGGCAATAGAAAAAGCCACACACAGCCAAATCAGTATGTGGTGGTTGTAGGTTAAACTAAATGGGAAGAGACAGGTTATGATGGTTCAGTGTATTACAGAGAAGAAAGTCTTAAATTACTAGCGCTGAGAGGTATTGCTCCATGGCAGACAGTATTGCATTGTGTAGTCTACGGACATCACAAGCAGAACAATAAAAAAGCAGGTTTAACATAGAACCTGTTGCTAGAGGAATTGTGTTTTTTTTTTTCTCTCTGTCTTTTAGAAATGGAAGCGGTGTTTTATGTTTGTTTTGACCTCTGCTGTATACTTGGCCCCTTAACATCTGTTTTCTACCGTTGCCGTTTTTCACACCAAATTAAATGTCGAGGAGTCAGATAAAATAAGTTCAAAATATGTCCAAATTATTTTTGTTGACTTCCAACAAATGTCTCAGTAACTCTTTTCACACGGAATGATACCATTTAAATGCCAACTTAGAAAATTATTTTCCCTTCAAGATTTTAAGAGCTAAAGAAAGGAATTTTGAGGTGTACTTAAACTTGGGAAATATTGTGTTGGCCTTTTTGGTAACTTGTATGACTATTTCAGACTTGCTTTAAGGCTATTCCATTAAATAAAGTTATGTGTATTTATTGGATAAAAATTCCAGAAAAATTGTTTAACAACAGTATATAAAAAAGCCATTATTCAGAGCTGCATCATACCATAAATACCAGGTAGACTCAAAAGAGATCCACTGTTTATCAGGTGGGATCCAATATGTATTTCTTTTCCTTTCTAATCTTTATATGTATGTATATCTGTGTGCCTGTGTGTGTGTGAAACACACTGTAATTAAGAGTTAAGATGGTAATGGCACAAATTTCCACTGCCATAAGAAATCTAGCCATCATAAATGTGTGGTATGAAAATTTAAACATGGCATTGTATTTTCAACTTCCTATGCAATAAATGTTTTAGTAAAAAGTCTTTCCTTGAGAAGAATACTGCCATCTTTTAAGAGCCAACAGATTTGTGTATCTGGGATTGACAACTAATTCATGATAAAGAATGACTAAGAAATAATTACCCCATCCTGTATTATTTATTGCCAGTACATCAAAATAACACTTTCTTAGCAAATGATAGAAACAGGGCTAACTTTAGTTCAGCATGCTGTGCTTGAAGTGGGGCCATCTAGAATCTCCAGTTTTTCTTCCACTTTCTTTATGAACAAGAAATCTCTCACACTAAAATTCAGATCTTCTAAACTACTATGTTAACTTTAAACTCAAACCTTTTGTTTTACACGCTGAGGAAAACCTATTATCTGATGGATAACGCGGGGAAAAAGAAATGATTTTCATTGTGATATTAAGCAAGTCTGTTGATAATCATTGAAGATGACTGGCTAAATAGATTTTGATTAATCACTTGCAAAAATTATGCTTGTTAGAACCACTTTATATTCTGTGTCATGGTGATATCAATGTAGGTTGTAGCTATTCCTTTGTAGATGGTGTGTTTTTTGTTTTTAAATCACCTGGCAAAAGGAGAAAACAAACCTTAGTTGAAAGCTTTTGTCTCTAACACAGAAACCTCTTTTCATGCGTGTCTTTTTTTTTTTTTTTTTTTTTTTTAAGAAATGCTCAATTATTATTTGTGTCATAGTGGGAAGACTGGGTCTCTATAGGGCCTGAACCTTTTCAAAGAGGAGATAGCTTTTGTTTTTGTACCCCATCAACACCGATCACCTAATTAAATCTGATATCTCTGGCTGAAGCAAAATGATTTGTAATAGTTCTTTGGAGTTTACTTAATTAGTTTCGATGTCTTTTGTGTAGTAAACGTGGTGATATTTTGTAAAATGGGGCTGGAAAAAAGAGAGGGAAAAATGTAGTCTTATAAGGGATGGGAGAGAGGAGAGGTGACAGGGAGGCCAAACCAGTTTGACCAAACCTTAAAGCAAGGTGTAGTTCCAACACCAAGGGTTTGCAGACCGGAGTCATTCATTAGTTGAGATCATCAAGCAGATCTGAACTGGAAAAAGGCTTCCTGTCAAACGTAGGCCTGGGCGTCTGTCAGGGCCCCAGATTCTACACCTTGATCAGCCCAAGACACTGACACCGTTTTCTTTAACAAACACCAACAGCCTTTTTTCTCCTTCATTTTAACATTTCTCAGGGGTTGGATTCCCTTTCTTCTCCCTCTCTGTAGAGAGTAAAGGGAGCTTGTTAACTTGCTTAGATATTTTGACTGCGGATGCTCTTTGGCCACTTGCCTGTGGTAACAATGTCAAAGCATAACTTGGTATAATTGCTATATTTGCAGTCAGAAGAGTGTTCTATCTTTATGTTCAAGCTGCTGAATAAAAAGGAAGTGTCATTTTGGAAAATTCTGAAAATTATCCTCAAAGTTCAGGCAACATACAATGCAAGACATACCTGGTATGTCTTGCGTTCATTGCCAAGACACGGAAGAGTACAATAATGGGATTTTAACTATGTCAATTAAAACCTGGTAAATTTCTGTGTTTCTTATGCCGAGATTGAATAACAATAAAATAAAATTAAACTTAAAATGAAAGCAGCAGAACTGGGCTCTTTATAATTTAAAAAGTAACTGGAAAGCATTAAAATTTTTAATTATCCATTGTGTCACAATTTATATAAAATATGGATCAGAAATGACCATTTTTGATGGACTTCCATATAACAGAGACATGCATAATTTACAGACATTAGTAATACCCATTCTGCAAGTGGAAATTAAGATTGTAATGGAACTTTATCTTATTGATAGATAATAATATATGGCAACCTAAAATCATGTTTTTTATAAAATGCACATTTAATGTGATCGAGTTGCTTCACTGTGTATTTAGTACGCTTTCAAATAATTGTTATAGCAGGAAAAATCTGCAAAATGGAACTTGTGGTTTTTTTCCCCCTTAATACATAGCAATACGAAATTTGAGGTGATGAATGGCAGAAAACTGTGGATATTCCTCTGGCCTTTCCCATGCAAGATGCATGTGTGCACATCCTCAAGAATGATTTTGACAGAGGGAGTACCAGCTACACGTTACGTCACACTGGTGGGCACAGAGCTGCCAAAGCTGGCATTCTTTAGTGTGAGAAAAATGATCCTTCCAGTTAAGTAGAGCCTCCCTGTGTCTCACAAACTGTACAAAACTGTGTGCTGCTGGCAGGTAATGACTTGCAATTAGCATGGCAGGCAGGTAATGACTTCAAAGCACCTGCCAATTGTTTCTGAGTGTTTGCTGTGTTTCAAAACTCTGGATGAGGAGGAAAGTCATGAGGGGCAGGGGCTATAAAGATGCAAGCAGAGAAGAGGGCAGGGACACAACCCAGGAATCTCTCAACAGAATGTCTCCCCACTTAGTTCTTAGTTTACTTCCAGGTCTTTCCCGAGCGGCTCCAAAGAAGCATTGAGAATTGGCAGGTTGCTTTACCTGCCTGCTGCGCCTACTGGGAAAGATGGTGCCTGTTGAGAAATTCTGCGTTGTTTTGGAATCAAACCAACCTCCTTAGAGTCAGCCTCTACACTAGGAAATTGGGATTGAGAGAGCAATCACAGTTCAGCTTATTTAAAAAAAAAAAAAAAACCCATGAAAAGCTTAAAGCCAGATTTTACTTCCCTGTTACGACCTACTTCTTTCTCTTTCATGAGCATGCCCCAACTTCATGCAAAGCCGTTGGTGTTGAAGCAAGAAAAATTGGGCAAAAAGCCTGTGCAAAATTGAGGCTGGACCACTTCTCTAAAGATCCCCACAAATGTTTTAGAGTAATGCTCACACACAAAAAGACATATAGGGGCCAAGTAACATTGAACATACAGATGGTCCCTGACTTACTATGGTTTGACTTCAGATGTTTCAACTTTACAGTGGTGCAAAGGCGATCCACATTCTGTAGAAGGCCTACTTCGGGGTTTGGAATTTGATCTTTTCGGAGGCTAGTGATAGGCAGTGCGACAATACCTCGAGGTGCTAGGCGGTGGCCATGAGTCCCAACTCTGTGTCAGTCAGCCATGCGATCACTAGGGTAAATAAGTAATACTTGACAGTGTACCCAGGCAACTGTTTTCACTTTCAGTACAGTATTTGATAAATCACATGAGACATTCAACACTTTGCTATAAAACAGGCTTTGCGTTTGATGATTTTGCCCAACTGTAGGCTAATGTAAGCCTGTGTTGGATATGTTTAATAGGCTAGGCTAAGCTATGATGTTTGGTAGGTTAGGTGTATTGAATACATTGTTTTGACTTGTGATATTTTCAATTTATGTGTTTTTTCAGGCCATAGCTCTTTTGTAAGTCAAGGAGCATCTGTATGGGAGGTGGGTAGGGAGGGTGGAAGTAGTGGCCAGCTGGACGGTAGGTGGCCTTTCTAAACTTGAACGACATCTATTCTGCTCCAGGCAATTGCTAGAATATAGGTACAGGGTGGCTAGATTTCCTAAATTCTTAAAAGGAACTATAAATCTGGGAATTTTATGTAAAAATATTCTGATTAGCATTGAAAACTGATTTAAAAAACATTAAATCTTAGTGTGGGTGAAACAAAACCAGTGGCCTGATTTCAGGCTACAGTCTGCTAGAGGATGACAATCTCTCTTTTAAATTGTATTGTTCTATTTTTTTTTATCACCTTTTCTTTTTGTAATCTCTTTAGACCAGTAAAGAAAAAACAAAAACATAAACAAAAAACCAAACAAAACAGAGGAAGACTTATCCATGCAACAAGTGTTACTGTGCCTTTATGCTTCTTGAGATTGCTATGTCCAAAAGCTTGGAAAAAGATCTCTTAGGAAATTGTCCTCCATAATGTCTGCTTGGCTTTGAGTTTTCCCTAAATACTGAGGGCTTTCTTGGGCCAATGCTGTCGGGTCCTTTCAAAACCTACTTTTAAAGAAGAACCTCTCTGGACAGGGACTGACTGAGTCTAACAAGTCATTGTTAAGGGGAATCAACTAACCTGGGCTTCTCTTAGGTTAGCAGTCCCATAGGCTCGAAGGAACACAGTTTAGGAACCTGGGTTTCTTTCAATTTGGGTTCTGCCTACTTACTACCACTGTGACCTTGGGCAAGACACTCCATCCAACTAAACCTCCATTTCCTCACTGGTAAAATAAGAGCAATGTACCCATCTTGTAGGTCTGTGGCCAGGATTAGAGAAAAATGCTTAAGTTATTTCTTTTATTCATCTTCCATATAACATAGAAGAATAGATTGCAGTCATGGGACTCAATACTCAGATACATACTTTACATTGGTTAAAATCCAAACCATAAATACATTTTATGTTTATGTGAATTCAAACCCTCCTATGCTTTTCCAGAATTATTTAAAAAGTTAGTAAGCCTTCTTTGTAAAGCTCATTTTCAGTTTAAACAGCATCAAATAAAATCGTATTTTGACATCTGGAACACTAATACAACTATATGGTAAGTTTTTAAAAAAATGTTCTAAAGTTAAATAGAGAAAAATAAATCTAGCTCCTCGATGTAAAATCTGAAGGGAAAACTTTGCCATCATCTGATTTTTGGACTTGGTCTATTGGACAACATGAGGAGAGTAATTTTTTAAATAACCAGGTTATTATTTTTTCACATACAGATAAGAATCTAGCTGATGGTTAGTAGGGGTTAGTCATGCATAAAGGAAATTTCTTAGGTTTGTATGGGAGTGGTAACAATAAGTGAGGTTGGTCATTCTGGAACAATAAGAATAGATGTCTTCCGGCAAGAGGGCCAAATTTCTAAGGTGGCCTCAACGCATTCTAAAAAATAATTATGGCTATACTTTAGATTTTCTTTCTATGCACTTATAGTAATTGTAGAGGAGAGGTTTCTAGTTACATTACATCAAACTGAAAAGTTTTTTTTTTTTTCTTTTTTTGAGAGAGAGTTTCACTCTTGTCATCCAAGTTGGAGTGCAATGGTGTGATCTTGGCTCATTGCAACTTCCTCCTCCCGGGTTCAAGCGATTCTCCTGCCTCAGCCTCCTGAGTAGCTGGGATTACAGGCGCTCGCCACCATGCCTGGCTAATTTTTGTATTTTTAGTAGAGACGGGGTTTTGCCATGTTGGCCAGGCTGGTCTCGAACTTCTGACCTCAGGTAATCTGTCCACCTCAGCCTCCCAAAGTGCTGGGATTACAGGTGTGAGCCACCATGCCCGGTGCAAAATTATTTGTTTATTTCTTAGTCGGCCCACCCCAACCCCCTCCCCCACCACAGAAGGCAGGTAGTAGAAAAACTAAAAACTGTTCTCTCAAACTGACATAGAAAATTGAATCTATGTGAAGGCAAAGGTGCAACTGGCCCCATTTGTCCTTCTTTCCGAATAAATTTTATGTATAGGTGATTAAGCAGCGTATGGACAGCTTTATCCTCTTTCTACCTGCCATCAATTTTGTACAATAAATTCTCTCTAAAAATAAGGATATTAAAATCAGTCTTACATTCAGCTGCTGACTTTCAGTTTTTAGACTTCGATTGTTCAGTTGCATGCTAATTAAGACAAACTTCTAGCCATAAAGTTCTTTGACATATCTTTTCTCAGGGTAAAATGAATGTGGCACCTAAATAATTTGAAGATCTAGTTTAATTTAGAAAAGGCAAAACCAAACCATAGGTATAGAGACCTAGAAGTATTATCCAGATTTATCAGTTGAATTACTTGTGCTATTTAAAGACAAGAGAAGTTCCGTTTTTAATACATTATTGTTACTTTTCTGAAATATCTGACTGTAACAGAAGGGACTTATAATAATATATTATGATTTGCTCATAGTCGGATGGCTACAGATCCTGAGATATTACTCATCTTCTTCATCTGTTTGCTTTTATGTATGTTCATCTCAGTATTAAATAGAATATTAAGTGATAGATTTTTCATAAAGTAGGACTCTAATAGAATTTAAACAGGGAAATCCAAACACACATTATGAACAGTTGCATATAAAAATTGCAATTCTTATGTAGTTTATCAGGATGAAAATCAAACAATAGCTCATCATCACTATGTAAAGCCATCAGGTTTATGTGATGTTAGGAAAAATCCTCTTAAGGTCTGATAATTATTTTGTGAAATAAGCAGAATTTCCTATTATCATATGTGAAAACTTTAAAACTAGATGAATTGATATTAGGCTTCTAAAATATATTTTTTAAATTATTGCACCCAGAGTCTCGTGACTCCTTAGTCAGATTTTGTGCATTTTCTCCAATTAAATTATTTTCTTTTAAAAAGCTAGCCTCAGTGGGGCTGAGATAATTCAAGAGGCACATACATAAATTGTGTTAATTTCTGAGAAGTGTGGTTCTGACAATCATTTAAAACAATATAGTTGATATGGCTGTCAGGACAGACTCTTTTCAAAAGAATGTTTTTATAGAATATCATCATGATACTTTGCTCAGATGGATGTCTTTAGCAGTATTTGATTAATGTAACGTAATAAAAGAGATGCACGCCAAAGTGTCTGTACATGTCTTGTTAAGTATGTTTGATTCATTATATGTGGTTCTCAGTTCTTTCCTCTTTCCACAGTTCATTTTTTATCATTTCAATAATATATCTATAAATATGAAAAAGTTGGCCCTTTCAAAGTCTTTGACATATATAGCTATTAATTCATAACTCTAAAAAATTGTATCTTTCAACCTGTCATTTTAAAGCTTGTAGAGTTTATTACAGCAAGTAACCTGTGTTAGAAATTAGATTTTGAACTTTAGCAGGAAGATAAATAAGCTCATGCACCTAAATGTTAAAGAAAAGATACCTAGACATAGTACTAAGTTAGAATGATTTGAAAATATCACTTATTAAAGATTATAATTTTAAACTCCCTGAAGATAATATTAAAGTTTATATTGTTTATAGTTTCTCACTTATTTTGTTTTCCATCTCCAGATATCAATCATTGAGCAAGCTTGTTATAAACAAAGCTCTCCAATTACAGTTCCATGATCATATTTGTTGCAATGAGTTGAGGAGTTCAACTTCATGGTTTATATACCAATGACATAGAAGGTTTTAAGTAAAAGTATTCTGATGGCATACTAATAGTAGTACAATTGGGTATCCCTAATTTGAATGTCTGAAATCTGAAATGCTCCAGAGTCTGAAACTTTTGAGCACTGATAGGACACTGAAAGGAAATGCTTATTGAAACATTTTGGATTTTCAATTTTTGGATTGGGGATGCTGAACCAGCATAATGCAAATAAAGGGAAAAAAAAAAGGTCCAAAATCTGAAACTCTTCTGGTTCTAAGCATTTTGGATAAGGGATATTCAACCTGCATTTATTTATATACACATTTTAGGTGTTATTGTTTTAACAGGGGTAAGCCCTATGTGGTAGATGCTCTTTTACTTGCATTTCACTGATGAGGAAGCTGAGGCAGAAATCACATGCTCCAGATCATACGGATGCTAAGGGGCAGAGCTGGGCTTAAAACTCAGCAGTGTGGCTCTGAAGCTCTTGACCTCCTTGAGAGAGAGTTAAACTTGGAATGTTTTCTTCTTGGTGCCTTTGGTCCTGCTTCATATTCTTTAATGCATAGGTAACAGCTTGGCTCCCTCACTTCCCACGCTCCTTTTCTTGGTTCAATTAAGCAAATCATGGTCCAACATCAGGATAGCAAGCCTGCAGTGTTCCACGTAATGAGCTGTGACTCATGGATGATTTGGGGGTTTTGGGTGCCAGGCTAGCACATCATGTGTGAATAAGCTTGTGGCAGGGGCTGAGGGTGAGGTCTGAGGACATGGTTTATGTTGGAGCCTCGCGGTGTTCTGGGTGACTCATGTACACTCAACCGCAGAGTCATGAACCGCTTACACACACCCAATGTCAGGTTCACTCCGAGGCTGTTCTCTCAGAGCCATTTTACAACTCTGTCTCTGAAAAGCACAGAACATATTTTGACCTTTTCACAAATGGGGGATCCTGAAGGGGACTGAAAGAACAACCTTCAGGTCCTGCTGGTCCCTTCCTGGGAAAACTTTTATTCGCTCAGAGCTAAGAAAGACACCTAGATGGTGCCTTTCTCTCTTGTGCTGCTTGGAAGGCATGGGCTTTGGGTCAGCTAGACCCTGGGCTAGGTCTTGGTTATGTTTCCAACACCTTTGAGACCTTGGGCAACTGACTTATTGTTCTTGGACGTGGCTTTCTTTGAAAATCATAACACTTATAGAATGGGATGGGAGCATTTTAAAATACATTTATGGGAAATTAACACAGAAGACCTTGTTTAAACATTATTTTTAGTGGTCACTAAGCCAATGGCTTCAGCTTAGGAATGACTGAGGCAAAGGCACTAATTAAGGATGGTAATTTTATTCATCTTTGTATCTGTTTAGTCAAGTTGGAGGAAGAGAGGGTTTAAATACGAGTTAGTAATCCCCCCTACACCCTGAGACTTTTTAAAACGATGAATAAAGTTAAGAAAACTATGCAAGAACTAAGAGAAGGTCAAAGGAAAAGAAGCGATCGACGTTGTAGGCTCGAAGCACACCAGGCATCTTCTAGGAGAGGAAATGTGGTCCTCCCTGTACTGCAAATCCCTTTGTGGCCCCTTCAAGCCTCTAAGCTCTTCTACCTCAGCCCATTATTAATGCTGATCTCCCCAGGTAGATGAGAGGAGGTGGACTTAGGAGGCTTAACCACATTGCTTAGGATTGTATATTTCAGAGACACTGACTGATGTGAGTCATACAATTATAGTTCTGAGTCCTCCTCTGTTCTTGAATATGGAGATTGGAGAGGAAAGCTGTGTTTGTGATTTTAGAGTGTCCAGGTCAGGCACTTCCTTTTTGTATGTGTTTTGGGCAAGCCCCTTACCTTTAGGAGCCTAACTTACCACCCCGGCCAAGTAAAGGAACTGAACTTAGTGTTCTCTAAGGCCCTGTTTGAGTTTGCATGCCATTGACTCTGGACTTTTCTAAATAAACAAGTAAACTTACAGTTACCATGGAGAATGTCTGTGTCCTTGCTGATCGTTGTAAATGTCCCTGATGTCAAAATGCAGGATGATAAAAAGTGAAGTTGAAAAATGAGGAAGGGGTGTGACAGGGAGTGATCTTAATCGTTTTGCAGGGTGTGCACTTTTTAGGCTGCCTAAGGGCAGAATTGAAATATATGCCTTCTGCTAGCATATTTCAGAGTCAGCCGAACTACATTTTGGTTAGGAACTACCTTGTCCAGAAAGAGAGGGGATGATACTCAAAGCTTGGGCAGCCCCAGAGCTCAGATGATCCCTTTTTCCTGATGAAGGATATCCTTGGATGGTTGTTTTTCTATTGAGCCTTTAAAAGAGAATGCTAGGCTTAACAAAGGGTCAAGAGTCCACAGCTGAGGAGGCCGAGAGGAGCCAGGGAAAGGAAGTGGTTTAAAAGACTTACTGCTATTATATTAGTAATAAATTATGTCAAATTTACTATTGAAATATGTATATATATTTAAAAAATATACCAAAATAGAGTGAAGTGTATAATGGATCTCTACACTCCTGTCAAGAGTCAACCATCAATTCATGGCCAATCTAGTCTAATCTGTATCTTCATTTAATCTTGTTTTAACAAAATTCTTTTGAGACAAATCTTGTTCGATTTCATCTGTAAATATTTCTAAATTTATCTCTAAAATTAAGGGCCTTTTTAATTTAAAAGGCAAATGCAATAATGTTAACACACTTAAAAATTAACAAAAAAATTTTAATTGTATTCACTAACAAGTCAATGTTTAGATTTCTCCAATTGCCTCATACACATATTTTTTAACAATTTGTCTGAATCTAGATCCTAATAAGGTTCATAGAAAGCTATTGGTGAACATGTGTCTTAAGTCTCTTTTACTCTGTAGGTTTACTTCCACCTTTCTTGCTTGCTTGCTTGCTTACTTGCTTTCAACTATTTGGTGAAGAAACCAGGCCATTTTTTTCTGGTGAATTTTCTGATTTTGATGATTACATTTCTGTGTTATCTTTTCATATGTTCCTCAGTCTTTTTTATTTCATGTAAATTGATATCTAAATGTATGATTAGATTCAGTGAGGTTTTTTTTTTTTTGGCAAATATATTTCATATATGTGTCATGTATTCTATTAGGAGGCAAACAATGCTTGATGATTGTCTCTTTTTTTGTGGTATCAGTAGCCATTATTGATCATTGTCCAGATCCCTTAATTCATTAGAGGCTGCAATACAGTATATTAATTCTATGAATATAATTCCTTTTAACCTAGTAGTTGTAATATTTCTAGGATAAACTTTTCCTGTTTGATTACACTGAGGAAATATGTGTTCATTATATTATCTGTATATAAAACCCAGGATAAATACTGGATTTAACCCTTTATTTCCACTTTCAGCTTATTTTGTAGCCTTCTTCAAAAATGACCAATGATAGTTGTATGTGTTTTAAATTGTATTTTTTTGAATGCATGGACTTAAAATATTTAGTCTGGAAACTTTTGAGTCAGATGAATATAGGTTTGAGCTCTGGCCCTGCCTGGCACCTCAGAGAGTCTTTCCTTTTCTTCTCATGGCCAAAGCCTAGACACTTTGGGCTCTCATGGGTCTTCTGCAGGGAAGCTTTTCTTAACTTTCCTGAGAAGGGCAAATGAATATCTCTGAGACTCAGTTTTCTCATCTATAAAATAGGGGCCATACTACTGATGCCATCTGACATAGTTGTGAAGGTTAAGTGAGACAGTGAGTACAGAACTCCCATTATAGGCATTCAAAGGTCTCCAATTTTATTGTTATTTTGCATCTAACAACTTTGGACACTTAACTCCTGTGGTGAATTACTTTGCTATTATCTCTATCTTGAAAGTACTGTTGGAGAAACAATTATGAAAAATATTTGTCTACTTCTGTTTATGAAGACACAATGTCACATGGCAAATTATCAATATTTACAGAGCTCTAAAATGTTCTGAAAGATGGAAGAGAAAGAAACAGTATTCAAGAGTCTTGTCCCAAGGTGTTATGGGGGAGACATGGTAATAATTGAGAACTATATATAAAAATAAGTACAAATAATTACATGACACAATTAAATCTGATGGGTGGATGGACTTGCTTACGTTAGGGAAGGGTGTCTAGGTACATTGGATTCAAAAGCGGAGGAAAAATCTACTTTGGAGGAGTCTTTGTGAGTGGAAGGGAAATCCTGAAGTTAGGGTTGGTCTCCTTCTCAAAAAAAGGAAGTTGTTGCTTTAGGAGGGTTGACTAAATACCCTGACAATACTCACTTGACTAAAAATATCTCTTCCATGGGCTTGAAGTCCTAAAGCCAGAACCAGAAGCGTAGCTTGTTCCTGCTGCACACCGTTCCGTGTTCCACCTCCGGAATCTTGCCCAGGCTTATCCTTCCTCAGGAATGTCCTTGTTTGCCTTCTTCACCTGCTTACTCCCACTTATTTTACACCATGCCAGGAGTCAGGGCTTTAGAGGGTCTTTCTCAGCCTCTTCCTTTACTCCACCATTGGTGTAGGGCCTCAGTGACGTTTTCCCATTGTATCCTGCACACGTTCCCATCACAGCATTCATCATACTGTTCATATCCACTGACTTCTCTGGGCTCCAAGCACCACAAGGGTAGAGACTCTCTTAATCTTCTCTGTAACCTCAGCACAGTGGCCAGCACATGTGTATGCTTAAGAAATAATAAATACAATAAATGTGTAGCTGGGTGCAGTGGCTCTTGCCTATAATCCCAGCACTTTGGGAGACAGAGGCAGGAGGAGTGCTTGAGCTCAGGAGTTTGAGAGCAGCCTGGGCAACATAGCAGGACCCCATCTTTACTAAAAATAAAAAAAAAAAAATCAGCTAGGCACTGTGGCTCGTGCCTGTAGTCCCAGCGACTTGGGAGGCTGAGGCAGGAGGATCACTTGAGCACAGGAGCACAGGAGTTGAAGGCTGTAGCTATGATTGTGCCACTGTACTCCAGCCTGGGCACAGAGGGAGACCCTGTCTCAAAAAAAAAAAAAAAAAGAAAGAAAGAAAGAATAAATGGGTGATGGAAATTTTACCTGTTTATTTGTACATTTAAATTTGGACAAGTTACCGAGAAGTGTAGACCAGTAATGTGTTAACACACGAACCTAAACGAGTTATCTGGTTGACTCCTGTATAGGGGCAGGAACAGAGTGGTGGTGAGTTAGTATGGCCCAGCAAGCTGGTTTGGGGGCAGGTAGGCAGAACAGGCTGGCTTTCAGCCCTGGTTGAGAGGCAGGTTTGAAAGGGCAAAGGTGAATGGCCTAGATTGTATTATTCTTAGTCTTATTTTCCTAGTACTGCCCTTGGTGAAAAGTGGGAGAAAGCAAGAAATGTTTAGGGAATAGCAATTAGTCTTTTGGATTTTCTTGAGTAGATTGTGGAAACTGAGCAGATGCAAACCACATAGAGGTCAGATGGGCCTGGATGATTGCTGGGGAGCTTTGGAAACACGGCCACGTGACAAGGTTACATGTAGAAATGTCCATCCTACGAATGCATAGTAGTCTGTCCAAGAAAAAGCCATTTGCTATTAGTGGAGTGTTTTGTATATTTGCACAGAGAACTTGCTCATTTATCGAGGTTCTTAAAAATACTCATTATTTGCCTAAGAAAGATGCCTTTTCACATAAACAACGGTCTACCTGGTGTCAGAATTTCTCAACAGATAAGACACACTTGTGCTCAGGAAGGAACTTCTGCAGGCAGATAGCATACCAAACTTTTATTGTTAATATGGGAAAAAAGGCATGCATCAGAATAACAGGAAAACCTGCTCTGGTGTGTTTGCACCTGAAGAGGGGGAGGGGATACCATTTTTATCAGGCACACTAAAAGCAGCCGTTCATTCTTGCAAGATGGACTGTTCTAGATTTTGTTGCTTTGTGAAATTTTTGGTACACAATTTAAGTAAGCTTTTGACAGAATTTAAGTAAAATCCAGGATTATTTCAGACAGTAAGAAATGAACAGTAACATGTTTATCATTAGAATCAGACTCTCCTTGTTATATTTCATAGGGTTTAGCACTTATCTGTTAATACCCATCTCACTAAATGTCTCTATTCATAACATAGGTTTTTTTCCCCTGGGTGAAGGGATGGGGAGGAGTGAATCTTTTTCTAATTTTTTTTTCTTCCATCATGTTTATATGAATAAAATTTCACAGACCGACATTTTCTAGAACCTCTGTATTCGCTGAACAATTTCGTTTAAATACAAAGATTTCTAAGTGACATTTTGACTTCTGATTTATATGGAATCTTAATAAGTTATGCCCAATAAACTCTTCAATTATACTGATTAAGAAGTCTGATTAAGTTTTCCTTCTCAAAAGAAAAATAAATATTTTCAATTCTTTTAAAAACATGTTTTTGTGTTTGGCAGTGCCTCAGTCTCATGGCAGTAAAGAGATTAAGTAAAATGCTAACTTGTAGTAACTCTATATTTTTACATTTCTTATCCTAAAAACGAATACAGAGATAATTCCTGGGAAACCTCATTTCCCTGGCAGGTCAATAGCTTACTTTGCTGCTTGTTATTTGCTTTTAACAGTGACAGGGATTTTTCTTCTTCTTTTTTTTTTTTCCTTTTCTTTAATTCGCAGAGTCAATTAAACTGTTTAACCAAATAGATCTTAATAGTGTTGATAGATTCTTACTATATTCCTGTCATAATTATTTTTTAAAACTGGCAGGAAGCATTCAGTATTCAACATCATTTACGACCTCAGTGAATGGTCATGTAAATGGACAATTTGCAGAAATTCCAGCTGGGGTTAACCTTAGAACAGGGTTGTTCCAATATAAAGCTGCTGGCTTTCTTTACATTATTACGGATTTCTGTTTGTTTTCTTTTTACTTTTGGGCAGGCTTCCCCTGAGAAGTTTAGATGGACGATTTAAGGGAGGTGTGTTTTCAGGAGGACTTAGTGGTGATGTTGGAAAAATCTTAGTGAAATGACAGCCGAGGTCATTATAACATGGCCTTGAGTCTCATAACTCAGGAGGAAGTAGGTAGGAGGTGGTGGCAGAAAGGGAAAGATACTGAGGTGTTTCTAACACGAGCACAGGAATATGTGGCAATAATAGAACATTACTAAAGTTCTCCTCTAGAATGAGTCATTGACAAATATAATTTGAGGCTTTATGCAGCCCCAAGAAAATATCAATTTCTATGATTTTTATAAACTTGCACTTTGGAAAGGTTGGCAAATTGATAGACAATGAATAAACGCATTTAGAATTCAAAGGTGACATTCATATTATGGCCTCAGTTTAGCTAGGTGAGATATTTAGTGACACTTGGATGTCTTTCCGAAGGTCAGATTTGTTAAAACATTATACTAAAACAATCTGAGAGATAACTTTAAGTATTCTAGGCTTAACTAGAAAGCAAATTTTGCATTATAGTTCAGGAATAGAGAGTAACTGCAAACCCAAATCAAGAAGTCTAACCACACTAAAGAAATGAATTTTGTTGTAATGCTAAAATAATTATATACTATATTCCTTAACTTAATGAGAGAGAAATGTACCTCGGTCTAATAAGCTCCACATTGTTAAATGTCAATGTTAGCATCTCTCTTCATCAGTGTTATCCAAAATTTAATGCTAATATTATTTTACTGAATCTGTGAAGAGATTTTACTATTTTTCTTTTCTTTCTTTCTTTTTATTTTTGGAGGTTGGGGTGTGTGGAGGGATAGTGTTTCAAAGTTTGGTGTTGAGATTGTATGTATTTCCAAAGAGTAATACTGAAATAGTTTGTGAAATTATAACCAGAGTTCTACATCTTCAACTCTTTATATTCAAGAAGTTTTGCCATTTCAAAGAAAGACCAGAAGTTTTAAAAAAATAATTATGACAGGAATATAATACGACTCTATCAACACTATTAACATCTATTTGATTAAACAGAGACAGACACTTTTTCCCACATGAACTATTTTTTGATAAGTATAAACTATGATAAAATATGAAAAAAGCAAAATTCAGGATACTTTTGTAGGTGGACACATGTCAGATATTATATAAAATTAGCTTAAATATTCAAGCACTGTAAAATGAGAGGCAGATAGGATATTGTCTCCAAAAAGGACATAGTGAAAACAACACTTTGAAATGCCAAATAGTCAAATATGGGCATAACTTTTTCATATTAGAGAAATCTTATTGCCTAGACAAATGTAGTAGTAGTGTGTATATTAGTTCTAAGAATTTAGTGACCAAAGT
The DNA here is from genome assembly GCF_008728515.1 of Papio anubis. Classification (NCBI taxonomy): domain Eukaryota; kingdom Metazoa; phylum Chordata; class Mammalia; order Primates; family Cercopithecidae; genus Papio; species Papio anubis. The sequence continues at coordinate 28,539,949 of NC_044985.1, forward strand.
ACAGTGCCTTCCCCATCAGGTTCTGATAATAAAAGCTCATATTCTGTGAACATTTTACACTTTTTTCTTTTGAGATGGAGTCTTCCTGTGGTGTCCAGGCGCCATCTCGGCTCACTGTAACCTACGCCTCCTGGGTTCAAGCAATTCTCCTGTGTCAGCCTCCTGAGTAGCTGGGATTACAGGCACCTGCCACCACGCCTGGCTAATTTTTGTATTTTTAGTAGACACACTTTCACCATGTTGGCCAGGCTGGTCTCAAACTCCTGACCCCAAGTAATCTGCTGGCCTCGGCTTCCCAAAGTGTTGAGATGACAGGTGTGAGCCACTGCGTCTGGCCTACACTCTTTAATCCTCTGATTTCATGAAGAGTTCTTAACTACCCCCAGCTAATGCTAAAAAGGAGGTGTCCCGGTTCTTACACAGGCACTGCTAATAACGTGGCAACCTGAGCCTGTTCCCAGGCTCAGTTCACAGGAGCCCATGTTCAGTGGTTATTTAATAGCTTTGAAATGCCATCCATCTGTGGCCCATTTCAAGTTTCCCATGATTCTTAGGAAGACCCTGGCTCCATCTTGAAAACGGAAGAAATAAAAACGGCAGACCTATGAAGGTCAAAGGGGAAGATAAGAAAAGCTGTATCGATTGTTGAGATCTGGCGACTTGTTTAAATTTCATCAGACTCACTTCTATGAACTCTCAGGTAAGCACTGTATTGATTTGTAATTTTCCTGCGAACTTTATAAAGCAGAGGAAAATGGCAGACATGGTGAAGTGCTTGGTTAGCGTCTAAGCTGCAGTGTTGGTAATTAGCTCAAGGGTGGGGGGACGAGAGAGTCAGGCTGCTTGCTGGAAGTTTGAGTGCAAATTTGACAAGGCAAGGAAAATGGATTGCGCTCCAGTGAGAACTGGTTTAACACTTGAATTCAGAAAACTCTAGAGTTCCTCCTTGTTGAGTACTGCAAATAAAGAGGAGAGTAAGAAAGACGTAATTCTGAAAGGGGGGTCGGAGAGTAAACTGAAGATTTCCATGGAAATAGCCGTTTTTTTTTTTTTTTTATGACTTTTTAAAGCCACTTTTAAGCTATTGCTTTCAGTTTACTTCAATGCACTCACTGAAGTAAGCTTAGAAAGAAATCTTTGATATGCCAGATCAACCAAAAGTTTTAAAATATCCTTTTGTGTCTCCATTTATAATGCAAATAGTAAGTTGGTGTTTTGGGTTCATTTCACCATGGTCTCTGAAGTGGGTTAACATACACAGAATGAGGAAGTGGAGGGAGTCCCAAAGAGAGCACATCTTTGATAGTTCAATAATAATAAAAAAAATGTATTTAGGTCTTTTCTAAATACCTTTCACCTCCTAAGAATATAAAACATGAGAGGAAGATCTAAGAAGAATAAATTGTGGTTGCCCTCTATGTTAGCTGAATGACTAAAGATAACGTATTGTTCTATGAATTATCCACTACTTAAATATTCCTTAAGTCTAGCCTTTATGAGCTCATAAAAAAGACTTTGCTTATGTGTCTAGGAAAGCCAGTATCTTTATATGCTGTCAGAACTGAATTTAACATACTGTTTCAATATAACTTTGAAAACCAGCAGATATTTTGTTATAGAAAGCAAGCTAGGCAAGCACCTTAAACCCATGTTTACATTTTAGTTTTATCAAACATAAACATTTCCTAGTTGGAATAGTTTTAAAAAGTGGTAATCTATGCTTGAGAATGATGGAAAGAGACGGAATTCTGGTTGAAATAGTATTGCCACTGTAGTGTTTTATTCATGAGAATTTCCAATCTTTTTTCATATATACTAAAAAAGCCAAAATTAATTAATGTCAGGAACACAAATGACGATTGGCAATGATCATCCATCCATACTGGGGGAGGGAAGGCTGGGCGTTCTGTGTGGTATAAACTCCAGATTCTGCTTCCCCACTGAACACCTCTGTAAAGCCTCCTGTGCATTTGGAAGCTTCAGAATTTCTTCTGGGCAACTAAAGTCAAATATAATTTTTGACAGATACCAACCCCTCCCTCAATACAACCAAGAGCAATAATGTTTCAGGAAGCTCCAGCTGAAGTGTTAGTAATAACCATCAAATAAACAGAAGTTTTACCATCTTCTGTTTCATGATTGAGCTTTTTTCATATGTAAACAATTTATAAGGAAAAAAGTGGGCCGTGTCAGATATGAGAAACAGAGAAAAGTTTGGTGGGAAAAATCAGAGGCATTCTTTGTCAGGAGATAGAGTTAGGACATGCCTATGATTGCACACAGTTTGGGTAGATTCTTGTATTCATCCTTCCTCTCGGGTTATAAGTATCACCTTTTCTTACCCTTTCTTCCCTTCCCTTCTCATTCTTTCTTGGGCATGGGCGTGGACCTCTCTTACCTTTGCTTTTCTCTGGGACCTGAGTTGACAGCTGTGTCACACTCGCCTTCTCCTCTTCCCAAACTGCTTCCCCTACCCTTCTCCCAATTGGGCTTGTTGAGGAACCACTGTTCCCCAGGCACCCTTAGTGCCTCAGCTTTGCCTAGGTACCTCTGGTGTATATTTCTTAGTGGCTATATGTTAGGAGCAAAAAAGTCTCCCAGTGACCCCCTTTCATTTGTTGTCTGACTTGAATTAAGCTGTACAACTCTGATTAGAGACAAATCTTTCTTTTTCCACACTGTTGCTCTTTCTGCTGTCTCATCTAACACAGCTGGTATAAAATGCTAGAACTATTTAGCATAACAAGACCTATTTGCAAAAATGATGAGAAAATACCATAAAAAAGGCAAGAAATATATCCCCTATAGGAGATGCTATTGTTACCCTGCTTAGATACCCTTCAGTGGCTGGTACTTGCTTCCCCCGCCTCCTGCCCAAGCTGCTTTGAGTATGGCTGGTGACCTCATAGCTGCCTTCTTCCCTGGAGACTTGTCCTCTGGCCAATGACTGACAGGGATAGGGGTCAAGGTAGGGGGGAGCTGACAAAATGCCAGCCTCTTTACCTCAAGGTAGATGTAATGCTGTGATGTGATTTGTGCTCCAGAACTTCCGGATCTACTGAAGCTAGCCTCCTGCTGAGCTCACACTTGGTCAACATTCTTTCCCTCTCATCTCCTCCCCTTCTCTTTAGAACACTCCCTTAGTAAATCACTTGAACCAAAATTTTTACCTCAGGCCCTGTTTCTAAGGAATCTCACCCAAAGACATATATATTTTTTAAATTGAAAAGAAAACCTTGGAATTATTTGGCTAAATCTTAATATACGTGAAGTGACCAAAGATGGAATTGGTATTGATCCAAAGCGTTAGATTTGGCAAAAATGGCACAAAAACTTAAGATATTTCATAGCAAAACTTAAGAACTAAAGAAATATTATCTTTTGGCTCATTAAAAAGGGAAATACATTTTGAAGAGTTGCAAATATTTAAAATGATATTAGCCTGGAGAAAATCCATGAGTGGGACTGCAGCAATCTCCTTATTACTTACATTATGACTGGTTTTATAGTTTCCAAAGTAAGTTTCAATTTCATGACCCTGAGTCAATCTCATGACAATAATGACAAACAGGGATACTTATTAGCTGCATTTTCCACATACCAAGATTGTGTCCCAGAAAGGTTACATGGCTTGACCATGTCTCACAGTTATTAAGTACCTAGTCCGTAGTTGGTGCTCAAACCCAGGTTTCTGTGAGAAATATGAGGGAAGATTTGCTGATTAATTTAAACCAAATTCTTACCTTTATCATAGATGGAGTTTTCATAATTCTGTTATTATGTCTATAAAGGTTGCACTTGTGATATACCTACTGACCTAGACTTAATCTTGGTCAAAGTTGTCATTTTCCTATTACATGTGTGTATTATCCATTGTTACATAACATATTATCTTAAAACTTAGCAGTTTAAGACAACAAACACTTATTATCTCATAATTTCTGTGGGTCCAGAATCAATAGGTAGCTTAAGTGCCTCTATCTCAAGGGCTCTCCACACAGCTACAACCAAGGTGTTGGCCAGGGTTGTGGTCTCATTTAAAGGCTTAGCTGAGGAGAGACTAGCTTCTAGCTCACCTAGTTGTTAGAAGGATTTGATTCTTTGGGAGCTTTTGGACTGCAGGCTCCTTTTCCTCACTGGTTACTGGCCAGAGGCCTTCCTTAGTTCCCTGGCATGTGACTCTTTCCATAGGACAGCTCACAATACAGCAGCTGACATTCTACAAAGTGAGCAGGCGAGGGAAAGAAAAGGTGAGCAAGGTGGAATTCAGAGCATTTCTGTTACTTGATCTTGGAAGTGAGAGCCCATCAATTTTGCTGTATTCTCTTGGTAAGAAGTGAGTCACTAGGTCCAGCCCACACTCAATGGGAGGGTATTACATAGGGACATGCATACCAGGAGCCAGGGTGTCCTGGAAGCCATTTTAGAGGCTGCCTATTGCAGTGTGTCACTTGGCTTCCTCATCTACAGGGCCCTGCAACTTGATCCAACCACTGTTTTCTGTATAAGGAAGCACTGGATTATTTTCAATATGTTAATTTCATGGGTTTAGACATATGTGCTGTAGTTTAATGCGCTTCTCACTTGTTCTTCCTCCCACCCACTCTTCAATTTCTCTTCTCCTTTTGCTCTTCCTTTCTTGCTTCCTCTGTCCTCCTGCTTCTAACTCTACTCACTTCTCTTTCAAGCTCCCTGTTTTCTCTCTCCTCCCTTCTCATGCTCTCACGGTCACCTTCCTTTCAGAATCCAAATTCTCTGTATCTGTTCCTGCTACCATGGCCCTTGTTGCTCCTCCATCTGCTCACAGGGACCATGGCCAACCAGCAATTTTAGATGCTGGCTCTTAAGTTTCTAAAGAAAATGATTCAATTCAACTCTTGGGTCTAGTCTTTCTACCAAGTTCCTCTAGGAAGATGACACCATGATGAAGTGAGACAAAGTGTTTTTTATAGAACGTTGAAAATCCTGTTTTAGAAGGTGGGGGGAGGATTTTTTTTCTGTGTTTCTCTATGCATAATGTCAGATCTGAATTATATCTAGTGTTGTGTGTTTTATGTTAAATTACTTTAAAAGATAAGATGATGAGAATGATGATGATGATGCAGGCTAAAGTACACCATCATATCACATATCTAAAATTAGTTTTTTACTCCTGATGGTAGTGACTGCAACCTTTGTCTCTGTTTCCAGTATCTAGAATCATCTGAATGAATAAATGAATGAATGCATGAAGCACTATAGCAGAACTAAGTAGATTGGATAGGTTGGCTATTTTAGCCACTGAAGATAGAGTAGAAATAGTTTTCCCAAATCTTATGTGAAATCCAGGGAACATATTAGTAGTATCTCATTTGTGTTTTTCAGCCATAGAAGATGCTGTCAAAGAAAGAAGACAAATTTGACCCAGCAGAAAGCACATTTCATATGTGGGATTAATGTGTAGTAATTAGCCTGTTTTGGTCTAGGATGACTGATAGCAATTCCATGGCCCATTTTCCTGATATTAGGCAAAGGTTCTTGGGGCAAAAATGTGATCAGAATATGTTCAGCTTGATGACATGTATATTAAAGCTATTGGCACATACCAACCAATTTTATTGCATGACCTATTGCTAGAAAACATCAAAAGTGGAGGTCAAATCATTTGAAGAATAGTTGTTTAGTGAGTTAGAATGAATGAAGTCTTTAGTGAATGCCGGCATCAAATTCTGTCCTAGTTTGTTGCTTGTCATGCCCTATTCTCCATCTGGGATGCCCCAGGCACTCTTTTTGAGGACACTTGACCTACCAGTCGTATTTCAGAAACTACTGATTTGGTGCTTGCTGATTGAGTTTAGACTCCAAGGAGTCCGATTGCTGGATTACATACAGACTAATGACCCATCAGACGCTAAAGGCAAAAGCTTAAAGTGCACTAGTGAATTAAGCCATAGCATTGTCAGAAAGGAAGAATTTATTATGTCATTAAACTTGATTCAGTAAGTTTTGCTTCTTTAGATACACTTCACTGAGGGAAAAGTAAGAAATTAATTTGAAACAAGTGTTACCGTTTTTCTTCCACGTTCCCAGGTAAAGGATATTCATGTGAAATTAAGAGACAGAGTATTTCTTTGGGATGAAAAGGGAGCCATTAAAAGGAATAATAAATTGTGAAAACTGGGCGCGACTGCCTAGCCAGCCATGTACTTGTAAGTTCAGAGACTGTGTGCTTCAGTTAGTAAACACAGAGGAAAACTAGGCTTGCCTAATTTGATGACACCTTGGGTGAAGTTTTCAGGGCTTTGCATACAATCTCAGAGACTCATTGATATAAAGATGTCAGCAGTAATCATGGTTGATGCTTAGAATTTAATGTGAAACTTAGAATGGGCACAAAATGGAAATCACAATGGAGGTTTTCTGCTTCAAATTTAGGAATTACAATGATATAAAGAATATTCTCTTAATGTGAAGATTACCATAAGACATAAAAATGTAAGCCATTTGTTGAATCTTTCTACACATACCCCATGGTTGCTTTATAGCAATAGATAAAATGTTTATAAATGGTAACTTGAGGATAATTGAGAAAATTGCAGAGTGTTTGTACCTTTTGTAATTTATCAATCAAAGTACTCTGACAATCCTCTCAGGCATTCTAAAATGAATCTCAGTGTTATTGAAGTAAGTGGTAAAAAAAAAAAAAAAAAAAAATACGTCATATCTGTAGTGTCAGTTCTAATAATGGAGGGACTTTTAGTATTTATATTCTAGGGAATAAAATATACTTTCTGTTAGTAAGTATTATGCAGTGGGATTACAAAACAGATACTGGTCATTGTTTTAACTGAATACATTCCATAGTATATGACTTACGTCAAAAGAAAACGAACTACAAGTGAGGTCTGTGTCCAAGGGACTATTTGAGTTTTATTAGAATTCTGTCCTATCACAGGATATGCAATATTCTGTGGTCTAGATGAACATAGAAACAATAAGCAAAGCAGATTTTTTTTTTCTTTCATTGACTCTTAAAAGGTGATGGTTTTTTACAATTTTACAAAGTAAGGATTTTAAAGTCCATCTGATTTGGAATTTTCTCTCTTTTTCCTTCTTTCCTGCCTCCCTCTCACCCCGTTTTCCTTCCTCCCTCCCACTCTCTTTCCTCCCGCCCCTTGCTTAGTCTCTCATGATGGAGTCACAAAGGTGATTTTTATTTTATTAGTAAAATTATTTTAATCTTGGACCATTACCAAGAATAACAGACCAAAACATCTCCCCTTCTAGCTATTCAATATGCTTAGTAATGCAAAGAATATATATAATATTAGCTTTTCCTTAGGATGTTCCCAAATTTAAGGTAAGACATACTTTGGGAGGAAAGAAAAGCTGAGGCGGAAAATTTGTCTGCTCTTGGTAGAGCTCCAGTCTCCTCAAAAGATACTCCTTCACCTTCTCCCCTACCCCCCGTCCCATGCCATGATTCCAGGATGAACATCTGGCTTGATTTCTGTGTCAGCTGCTTCTTGGCCAAGAATAGAAGGTTATAAAAAGAGGTTACAGACCAAAGTTACCATGGCTGCCCACAGAGATTTCCTAAAGAACCACTAGGGCCTACTAGGGAGTGTCAAAAAGGAAAACAATTTCCACTCAAAAATACCATTTAAACATCTTCATGTATTAGATAAACTAGGTTTTAATTCGTAGGTTTACACTTGTAGTCTTTATACCTACCTCATTGAATTTATTGTGGGGGTTAATTGCATAAATACATATAAGCTCTTAGAAGAGTGCAGGGAAAAACACTCTATATTTTCTTTCTTCCTTCCTTCCCTTCTCCTTCACTCCTTCCCTCCCTTCCTTCCTTTTTTCTAAGTTCAGTGCTTCTCAAATTTTAATATTCATAAGACTGATCTGGGGATCTTGTTAAAATGCAGATATTAAGCCAGTAGGTCTGGGGTGGGCTCCGAGATGCTGGGTTTCTAACAAGCACCCGGGAGACCTCACCCATGAATGGCAACCATTTAGGTAGTGACTTACCTGGTGGTTTAGTTTACAACAGTGTCATTAAGTCTGTAAGGTTATAGTTCTGATTGGGTCATGGTTGTCTTATACTAATGGTCTAGAGGCCTATGTATGAAAAGTTACATAATATTATTTTATATGTTTCTTGACCATAAACTCATTTGCAATCTTAAGGATTATTTGATGCAGCATAAGAATAACTGTAATGTGTAATCCATGATCTAAAGTCTACCCCATAACCCCACCAACCCTCCAGGTGATTCTTATTATCCTTTGGGAACCGTTGAGGTACTTGGGAGAAATGGGTGCTTTGTAAGAGTAAAAATTTGTTTTGTAAATTCAAAAACCATATTTGGTTTTGGCAAATTCTGGTTTTATTAAAAGAAAGTGTTCACAATGAAGCCTAATTGGTACCTCTCTGAGAAACCTCTTAAGGATTTTACTGCAGGGAAGGTATTTAGTGAGATCCAGGTGCTCTCCCTGATCAGCAATAGGTAGCTGCAGGAACATTGATTGCACTGTTATTCATCCTGGCACAAGCTGTGACTTGCCAACCAGTGTTGCCTATATTGTTTATTTCAGGTACTCAGTTGTGAATATTATGCACAAGGCTTTTCTCTCTACAAGATTTTCATCCGTTTTTCTTACTGTGTTGCACATATCCTTAGATATCAGTAGGAACTTATCACTCTGATTTAGCATCTTTTCTTGCATTGCAGTTTCTGTTTCACTCGATTCTCTGTAGCCCCAGCTTGATTGTACTGGTTGCTAATATAGGGACAACTTTATTTGGAAAAGCAAACCAAATAAAACTTGTGAAACAACAGCATTTTTTGGTCTGATCCTGCGTCTCTAATGATCAATGACGATAGAAAAAATCCAGGTGGAAATTAAGATTTTAGAATGATTCCCTTCTGGAAAAACAAACAAACAAACAAGATTGCAAAGATAAAGATAAAAAAATCCAGCAGCATTACTACCTTTTTCCTGAGTGTCATATCCTTAAATTTACCTTAAATATATTATTCTATGACCAGCTCCCCCCCACCAGCTAATTATTTCAAATGACAATGATAGAGATCTAGATTTTCCTATCACCTGTGTATTTTTCACTATGCTAACAGCTTATTATCCCAGGATGTGGATCAAATATAATCAGAAGATTGTCTTAAATAAGGAAGCAGCTACAATGCATATGTCTCATGCATGTAATAGACTTACGTAACTCATTCATTGACAGCAACCGTAGAACTTCACTCATTAAAAGTTTAGTTTTCTAGTTTGGGTATCTGGTTTCCTGGCTAACATTATCTTAGAAGCAATAAGTTGAAAGAGAATAAAGATTGCTTTTAGAGTAGCTTGCTTTATGAGTAACATGGCAGCTTCTGGAAAGGGAGAAGGTTTTTTTTAAAAAGCCTGCAAAAAGACACAAAAATGGAAAAAGAAGTTGTAATCTTAAGTATTTGCTCTGGAGGCAAATGGCTGGCTATATATCGGGGCTATATTACAATACAGTTCAATCATTAATGGCCATAATAGTGGTCTAGAATAGTTAAGACAGGCTAAACTTGTCTATGATTTATTCCTATTTTGGGAATTAGGACATTTACTATATAGTCTTAAAACATTTCTATGCAAATTATTTTTAAAATGTGATAGAGGGTTTATTTTTTAAAGAAATAGATCTTTATTTGATGCTGCCAGATAAATCAAGCATTAATGTGTTTTTATTTTTTTCAGTCTAAAGAAAGAATAGATTATGAGTGAAAGAAAGAGGGTTAGAAGTTTCAGTTCCATGAGTGTTTCAATTTTCTATTTATATTCAAACTTTTGTGGAAAAGTAAATCTTATTCTTATCTTGGGAATGGAGTAAAATGGAATTAGGGAGGAATTCTGACGCAAAGTTGGAGTTTTCAAACTCCACACATCAGCAAACTTGACAAGATTTGTGAGTTAATATTTATCCTGCACCTTGATACCTTCAGATGAAAAGTACTACGCAAATAGCAAGCCCTGTAGACTCTGTGGAATTTTCAATACTTACAGTTTTCTAGCAGGAAACCACCCAAGGGCTTGTTGGAGAGGCGGCGGCTTGTGCAGAATCACAACAGCACTGGTTTATGCTGGTGACAGTTCTTACCTGTTTTCTTTCGCAGACTATAGCTGAAGTTTTACATCACCAGTGATGTAAACTATTTTTTCCCTTCAGAATATTTTGGCAGAAACTTTAGGTATGAGTAACCTGAGTAAAAAATTGTTTGTAGTAAAGTTCCATGAATTCTGTAAATAGAGTCTATACCACCTGGCATTGGTTACATAAAACTCAAGGTTTGGTCTTGCTGCTAGTGCCTGACTCTAGCAGTAGCTGCCTCTCTAAGGTGGGTCTCTGAGATGTGCATCAGGCCTTTCTTTACCTGTCGAGCTCAGGCAAGGGGAGGCTGCTCTAAAGAACCTTTGTGAGCCGGTGGTATTGTGGAAAGAGGTGTTTATTTATTTACATTTTTTTTGTTGTTTAACTGGAAGATAATCCATAATGTACAAACACAGCTCAGAAGGCAAAATAGTACAGAAGAAATCTTTCTTCTGCAACAGTTGCATTAGTTATGGTCTATTATATATTTTTAGAAATCCAGCATTCTAATGACCACAGTTCAACAGTTTAGGAAGTAGCCCGTCAAACACTGAAGCAGTGAATTTTGATAGCTGTCTCATAGAAATAGGATGTAGCATTACCCACTTCAGTAAGTAAAAAATAAACTAATAACATTCTTTCTCTCTCTCTCACGCACACACAGTCTTACACATTCACAAACATACTGGTTCTTGCCCCAAACTTCACATAGAAAACAAAGTTTAAAATTCTTATGAGAAGGGACTAATTTTTTAAAAGTTAGATTAAGACAATAATGAGCTGATATTAATAAGTAACTGACAAGTTAATAGTGCTTGCCTAGATATAGAGGTTTAAAGACTTTCCCAAAACGTAAATACCAATTCCAACTGTGTCCCTGTTTCAGGCATTGCACCCTTCTCCCCACCCCACCTCAGAAACAGAATTATTTTCTCCTTCAGACAAAAAGAGTTTCCATACATGTGGTCAAAATACAAGAAATAGGTATTGGGAAGCTTCAGGAAACCAGAAAGAATAATTACTGTAAGTATAACAGTTAACCTAATATGTAGTATATGGCAAATACTGCCCCAGTCTCCCCCTCACATCTCCTTGCCCTGTCCCTCACTCCACCTGGAATCATAGACACAAATGCAGAGTATTTTTGTTGTCTTTGCTTTAGGGTACCCACAGATCATGATCCTTTTTCTGACTACAACTTTTGAAGTGTTTTACTTTCTCCTTGAAGATTTTTTTTTCCCCAACACTATTTGCATATAGAGCAGTTGGTCTTTCAGACTGTATTCTATATTGTTGTCTCTGAATCTTTCTAACATTGCAATGCTAGTTGCTGAAGTTTGGAGTTGCCCAGGTGGTAGTTATTAACTGACGTGTCATGGTTCATGGTGAACAAGCTAGGTCAACAAACTTGTTTTTCATCATGGCTGGTTTTAATTTGAAAGGAAGCTTGTTACCTATTTGATAATGCTTCACTGAGGTTCACCTATTTCAGGTAGATTAATAGCTTGTTCAGGGATGAGGAGCCCAGGGGCCCTGTTGTAACCGTGTGCTGTAGGTTCAAGGTTCAAACTTCAGAAAGTATAAAAGTCCTTGTTTGTCTTCTACCTATTTGCCAGTGCATGCCTCAGTGAACTTTTATACTTGGTAACACTTGAACAATCACAGGTTTGGTACCTTATAGTCATATTAGAAGCTGTGTTATGTAATTAAGGAAGAGATGTACCCTGTTAGTACTTTCCAGATTGGAAGACTTTTCAATTTTGAAGAACATGGAGTTGGTGGGGGTTTAAAAAATATGCATGTATTCCTGATCATTCGCTAGGAAAAAGATTAAACTCTCAGGTGAAATGTTAAATTCCAGACAAATTTATAAACACTATAGGTAAGTATTAGACTGAAGTAAATAGATGAGAAAAGGCTGTTCATGTCTGGGCCAATTCACAATGGTGACAGATCAATAATACCTAAAAATGAATGTCTATAAAACACATTTATACTACATTTTAAAATTTGTAGTAAATTATTTACTGAAAAATTTTCTTCTTTTTAGAAAGGGGAGTTTTATCACATTTGTTTCCTTTAAGTCATTGATGCAATAGATCAGTGGGCATGAAAGGCATATCAACTGGCTCTATCCATCTGAAGAAGAAAAAAATTCAACCTTATAATGTGATCCTTATGAATCTCAATGCAGCTGAAGTTCCCACTCAGATTTTGCTCCTGAAGCATTTAAATTCAACTCTACTATTTGAAGATTAGACCACAATGGAAATATGATGTCTCTGTACTGAGAGCAGGTTGGCAGTCTTTTAAATTGATAGATTTCTAAAGAAACTCTCCATTTAAAATAAGGATCTGATATTTGGATCTCCTAACCAGTCTGAAATGTAGTTTACCTACATAGATTGGCTATCTAGGAGCTTGTAAACAAATTCATAAATTTGTCATGCTGATTATAGTGTTGGCAAACACAATGGCTGATCATGTTATAAATGTTTATCAACACCCGCACTCACCCACCTGCTAAGAGGTGCTACGCTTTAATGAAATTGTTTGAATATCAAGGCTGGTTGCTAAGATACAATGTTCTTGTTACCAGGGATGTGATGCTTGCAGATTTCTGTTATCAAATAATGATTAGAGATGTGCTAACCTCAAGGTGCTCAGTGCAGTGAAAGGTTTACTGAGCTACAAATTAGTAAACTGTCTGCTTGAGCAGGCACTGGCAGAAGAAACATGTGCCTCATCCATACACGACTGGCATTTTAAAAGAAGACAAGAGAGGACAGGGAGTGCGGCCATAAACGATGGGTCCTTGAAAGTTTGCCATGGAAAGGTTTTACCTACTCCATTGCCCAGCATGATGTATCTTTAGCCAGCCGAGGAATTTGTTGAAATCTATTGCCAACAACTCCTTTCTTATGAAAATCTGTTCTTCACATTTCTGTTAATTGGTTGTTATGGAATTATTAACATTAAACACATCACATCTTTTTGTGAGAAATAAAAGTAAATAAAAGTGTAATCCCACAGACTGGAAATGTATTTTAACACAAACACATTTTCAGAGATGACACCAGGTTTAAGTGACCTATTGGTATAACTGTCATCTTTTGTGTGATGAATTCTGCCAATAGTGATCATAAAATGTCATGTAATATTTTGTGTTGAGAATTTAGTCTTCCAGAATATTTAATATGATATCAAATATCAATATGTGAGTATTGAAATGTTTCTTTTTGTTTTCATCTTATCTCAAATAGTACAGTGGTGATGACTGAAGACATATTACCACATTGGTCTGATAGTTTATCTCATTGAATTAGGACCTGAATTGCAGTATTAGACTTATACTGGGAAACTTTGAACACAACACTTTCACACTGAAAAAATCTATGTGATTTTTTGACAGTCCCTGTGATTCCTGAGTGTTCTACTCATAAACAGTAATATTTCAGAAATGTGTGGGTAGCTCCACTTCTAGTGTCATGTATAACTTTTGTTACTTTGTAAGAAATTTCAATTATTAGGATCACAGATCTAATGGATAGTAAATTGACTCTTGAAAGTTCCACCAATAAAAATGGAAATTGTAGGTATATTTTAAAAAAAGGTTTTAAAATAAAATGATTGCAGCTGTAACATGCGGCCTTCCAGGAGATCATGAATCCCGGGAAGAGCGGAGACTGAGTCTGTTTTTGCTCACCACTGTCTGGTCATTCCCCAGAAGAATGCCTGCACAAAAGAGATGTCCTGTGAATGACTGAATGATAACTACCTCTAGGAAAATTTCACTGATATCCATAGCAGATACTTGGGAGTTTTGTCAGTTAAACTTTCCTGCCTTCTTTATAGAGTATGAAAAGATCTGCAGGAAAATATGACACTATTTTATCTTTATGAAATAGATTTTATGTATGTCAATTTTACAGATAAGGAAATTGAAAGAATAAGCTAATGAAATTCGCAATGTCACACAACCAAAGTGAGGCAAAGCTGGGTGCAAAACTCAGGTATTTTGCAAGCCTAGTCCTGTTTTCAGGAACCCCACCTGTCTTTCTGCTATTGTCAGAGCTGAGTGGAGAAGATAGGGCTAACGAGTATGTAGCCATGGATGAGAACACATTCAGCAAATATTGTGTATCTACTTGGTATCAAACATATAGGTAGTCATGTGAAGCTTAGAAAGAAATAATTTATAAAGTCTTTGTCCATAAGAAGTTTTCAGTTTATTTGTGGAGATATCATAGGTTGACAAAAATGAACCAGTGGACCAAATATGAGTGCCAGGGAAAATATGTTTAGCCTGAACTCAATGTGGGTGAGGTTAGGTGAAACCAGTTTAAAGGATAGGTATTTGGTTGAAAGATGGTGGCTCTGTTACCAGTGAGATCTAGCTTTGAATTCTTGTTCTGCCACACACTGGCTACTGTAAATTCAGCCAAATTTCTTAACCCCTGAAAGCTTTTCTCTTTTTGTTACAGTTTTCTCATGGATCACATTAGGTCAGGCAGGTAATGTGCTTCACACATAGTAAGCAGTCAATACATGTAATTCATTTCTAAGACATACTTGTTTTGCCCTACAGAATTGAGCTTTCTTACACTTTCTCTAGCCCCAAAATGACTTCTGAAGCTTAAATTTCTCCTCTTTAATTAGATGCTTCATTTGTTTTTATACTGTCCACATTTGAGTTCGATGGAACAGATTCATATTTATTGATGAATACAAAAGAGACATTGTAAAAATCTTCCCATGTTCTTATCATATGACATTTGCACTTCAAATAGATTTATGAGCTAGCACGTGGTTAATTATAGCTGTGCAGAGATGGATATGTAAGCATTGCCTGGGCGGGTTTGTGCTGTCGTGGTGGGAGTGACCAGACTGGGTGGGGTTATCTGAAGAGACTTGTTCTTTGCCTACTCCTGGAACACTTCTGAGGCTTTAATGAGAAGCTAGATCTAAATGTCAGCAGTGGATCCAAAGTCAAGATAATTCAAGTTACAATGTGACACCCTATTTCAAGGAAGAAGGAGTAAGCAAAACAACCCAACAAACATCTTAAAGTTTTCAGGACTGTTGTGCTTGCCAGTGATGCCGCATGTACTGACTTTTCTTGGAAATTAACCATTGTTGATTTTAGCAGCACATTTCTCTACTTTCTCTGATTTCTTGTTTTACAATAATTCAATGGTGTTTTCTTTCTTCTGGGCCTTCTCAGTGCTGTACTTGCAGAGTATTTTATCTTTTGTCTAAATAAGAACACTAAATATTTGGCCCACTGGCTCAGAAGCCAGTTTATCTAAGCCAGAAATTGTCTCTACTGTCTAATTTTTAAGGCTATATTTTAAAATGCTTCTTATTCACTAGTGAGAAAATTACAAAATGCACTATTAAAAAAACATGAGGTTTGCGCCACTTAGAGAATGTATTCTATGCACCAAAACACCCATTGTTCATATTTAGAGATGCCCCTAAATATAGATGTACTGAACTACCTACATATAATTCAGATCATGTCAAAGCACAAACCCCTCTCAGTGTGGGGTAGTGTGGGCATTTTGTTATCTACAGCAGCTGTTGCCTCTTTTTGAGGGTGAAAAACCTACTCCTGTTTAAATTTATGTTGCATTGAGCAAGTTGTATTGCTTGCGATTATATGTGGCTCAGCTGTGTCACGTGGCATGACCTGCTATAACCTGCCTTAATGCAGTCCACATGTTGTACTGAATGACACACATTAAAACATTCCACTTCTCCACGGAACTGTGTGAGCAGGTGATTTCTCTAAATGGCAGACACTCGCATGCTTGTATTTTAAACCTCCACCAGTTTAGCTAAAAATATCTTCAAAAGCCCACCCAAAACATTTCCCATGGTTATTTTTGCAAATCGTTGGGTGACTTACAAAGAGCAGGGAGGGATGCATAAGAGGAAGTTTTAAATTATTTACATAATTTGATAGAACGGTGCCTCCTTTAAAAAATCTACTTTGTGGAAGTCACAAAAAAGAACTTTACTTCACATAATAAGAGTCCTAGAGAGGGGACCCAGTCATATGATTATTAGCTTGCTGCTGCTTGGATTCTAGCAAGTTGATGATTATATTTCTCATCAAGCTAAACGTAAAAATAATGAAAAGTTACTCTGTCCCAGCAAACAACCCTCATAGGAATGCACACTATTTTTTACCAATATTTTTATCCCTCGTGTGTGAGAACAGAGGGCACCATTTGTCCTGAATTCACCTTGAAGTGTTTGGTCAACAGTGATGAAATTTTGTATTGAGCCACTGGTTCATTCAGTGACCAAAGGAACACATTGGTAGCACCATTTGGAGCAGAATTCTTCTTATTAAGCAAACTAACCTAAACGAGATCTAACATATATATATAGTCCTGGTTTCTCCAGCATCATGCTCTTACCAAGTGAGGCATTTAGCCAGTTGTATGGCATGGAAAAGAGATCTGAGCACAGTGAGCAAGCACAAGTCTGGGAGCTGAGCATACTGCTCAAATCCCAGTTGTAGTTCCAGCATGTACTAGCTGGGCAACCTAGTGCAAATCACTTAACCTCTCTGAGCTTTCTCCTCATCTAAAAAATGAAACAATAACATTATGCATACTGTGGGATGGCTGTAAAGAGGAAGTTAGCTCAATTATGTGAAGTGCCCTGTAGAATGCTTGATATATAGGAGGCATTCAAAGCAAGTGAGTTGCCATTAGCTTTGTTAAGTTCAAATACAGAAAGATTAAACCAACAACTACTCTTAAGTAATCTGAGTAAGATAAATCTACACATTTACAAGAAACTCTAAGATCTCCTTTGTTTCTTTTTTTCTAGACATGTTTGAGGCCCCAGTGTATCGTTTAAGTCAATTCTTCTGGGCACTTATTTTCTGAGAAATCTTGTTTTGGGTTTTAGAGCTTTTATTTCCATTTTCCTTTATTTTTAATCTAAGTATTTGAAAATGTGAAAGACCAGAAGACAAAGTGTCACAGCAAAGAGAAGAAATAAAACATTTGCTTACTTGAGACATTAATTTTCATGATGTAATGTATACAGTTTTAGCCCAGTGTTGCCAAGATCTCCAATACTGTTTGGCTCACTGAAGAAAAAAATACTAGGTTAATTGAGCCTATTAAGAAAGGTAATTATTTCTCAGTAGAGTACCTATTAATGATTAATTATCATTCGGAAAGTGCATTTGTACCAAGATACGTCCATATTAGGTGGGGCATAGATGTAACATAGCAAAAACACAAATCTAGTGGGTTGGATTTGGTTTATAGTTAACATAAAGTTGAATGGGAAAATGGCTACTGTATTGGAAAATTTACTCTTTGCCCCTAGAAAAAAGATATAACTAACTTAACAGTTATGGTTCTTTCCTTCAAATAAGAATATAAGAATAAAGGTGATATGGAATATTTTTCAGTCATTTCTGAGGCTGTAACTTTATCATTATTATGAACCATTATTTTCTCATGTGCGGATGAAGTTCACATTTTCCCCGCTCTTAGTAGTTTTCTTTTTTTTTCCCTTTGACTTTTGGAGGACTTTTCTCAAGTTAAATATAAGGTTTTTCTGCTTTCTCTCCATATTTACATTTTCTTTGAGCTCCTTTTTTTTTTTTTTAAACCTTTTATATAGTATGTTCTAGAAACAAAATAGTTTACTGCACTTCATCTAATTTGACAAAATTGGAACTAAGCAGCTGGCTTGGTAGCTGATTCATAGTAGATGTTCAGTAACTTCATATTGAGTGGATGAATGGATGAGAAAATGAAGCAATGAATTAAGGAAAGCAGTATGAAAGAAAAATATGGTTTGTAATGAATGCTGTATGCCATTGTAATTATTGTATTTCTCACAGTTATTGTTATGCTGCTTTTTGAGTTTTTCTTGTGACATGCAGCCTTCCATTAATGTATACATTTCCTAGATTAATAATAAACCTGATAAAAGCCTTCACTTAAAAAATGTGAATTTGGCTGGGCACGGGAGCTCACTCCTGTAATCCCAGCACTCTGGGAAGCCGAGGAGAGTGGGTCGCTTGAGCCCAGGAGTTCAAGACCAGCGTGGGCAACATGGTGAAACCCTGTTTCTATAAAAAATTAGCTGGCCCAGCACTTTGGGAGGCCAAAGCGGGAGGATCATGAGGTCAGGAGTTCGAGACCAGCCTGGCTAACATGGTGAAACCCTGTCTCTACTAAAAGTATAAAAATCAGCTGGATATGGTGGCAGAAGGCTGTAATCCCATCTACATGGGAGGCTGAGGCAGGAAAATTGCTTGAACCCGGGAGGCGGAGGTTGCAGTGAGCCATGATCACACCACTGCACTCCAGCCTGGGCAGACAGGGCAAGACTCCATCTCGGGTGCGGGGGGGAGGGG
Source organism: Papio anubis (assembly GCF_008728515.1). NCBI lineage: Eukaryota > Metazoa > Chordata > Mammalia > Primates > Cercopithecidae > Papio > Papio anubis. Next base: position 28,558,482 of record NC_044985.1, read on the forward strand.
GGTAGAAATTGGCTGGGCATGGTGGTGCGTGCCTGTAGTCCCAGCTACCTAGGAGGCTGAGGTGGGAGGATCACCCAGGAGCCCAGGAGATCGAGTCTGCAGTGAGCCATGATAGTACTACTGCATTGCAGATGGAGCAAGACCCTGTCTCAAAACAAACAAACAAAACAAGAAGGAAAAGGAAAGACAGGATAGTTGGTGAGATGAAAGTAACTGGTCTGAGTTTTACATGTAAACATGTTATTTTACTCCTGGAATGTTATGCACAGGTGGTAGTCTGGGTTTCATAATAGGGAACACTACGATTTTCACTAATGAATCACCTTTACAGAAGCACATATGTTAAATGTATGAGGGTAGAAGGTTGGCAGTTTGGTTTGGAAAACTGGCTATAATTTGAAAAGAGCTTCCTGTTAATGTCTATGTTTTATATAATACATCTACTAGACCTTATCAGTGAAGTGGAAGACACAGAGGGGAGAATTGTTTCTGAATGGGGAAACTCTGGTAAATCTGGCTACAAAAGTGCATGACTACAATTATAATTTCTTTTTGTCAGGAATGCAATTTAAAATAAGTAAGGATAAACATTCTGTTTATGTATCATCTAGTCTGAGCCCTTTCTTTTACAGGTGAGGAGAGTGAGATGTAAGGAAGTTCTGTTACTTGCCCAAAATAGCACTAATAGTTTATGGCATAAAATGTCAACTAAGGTCTCCTCATTCCCAGTCCATTGCAATTTTCAGCACATGACATTTCCTCTCAGCTTATTATGAAATAGTCAAATGATAGCATTTTCAATAGCAAGGTAGCCTTTGTGCTATACTTATTACCTGTCAACACTGAGGAGGAGGAGGACTGGGAAATTCAAGGAAAACTAAAAAGAATTTATAATGTGACTGAGATTGAAATAATACTCCAGTTAGAAAGCAGTACAAGAAAGGACATACCCCAAACTAACTTACGCTCACAGAAACCAAATTGTGCAATTCACATTGAGAAAGGAAAGGGCTGGTGGGGAAGTGAGACTTAATGTAGAAAATGGCTTTTGAAGGGACAGTAATGTTTGCATAGTTGGGGAGGAAGAAGGATATCCAATTAGGGGGAAAAACCTGATGTGAAAGTATGTATACTGTCAATGGGCCTATTGCACTACTGGCTGGGCAGTAGCCAGGGGTTTGGAAAAAGGAAAACTGGTTTTGATGTGTAGAGACAAGTGAGATTGAACCATATGGTGTGTTGGGAAGATCACAGACTTCAGAGCCAGATACACCTGAATTTAAAGCTGCATCTATCATTTAACAATTTGACAACTTTGAACAAGTTACTAAACACTCTGAGCTTTGGTTTCCTCTTCTGTATAATGAACATGATACCTACAGAGCTGTGTCAAGATAATGTATGAAGTGTTCAGAGGGCCTCCCGCATAATCCAGTAAACATGCCTCTTTACCTTCTGCCTTCCATTGGTTTTTCTCTAATGCATGGCATACAATTCTAAGAAATATATATCAAATGTGAAGTATATATCAAATAATGTATGTGAGATATATTAACAAATATATATCAACTGTATAACATGAGACAGTCGCTATATTGGTGCTGGGACTATTACAGAAACAGTGCAGAGAATTGTCCAAGATCAAAAGTATATTCTGTGGCGGCACTAAAGAGTGAGAATGACTGGGCCATCTAGCTAGAAGTATACAAGCTTCACCAAGTTAATTTTTGGTCCAAAGAACTAGACTAAGTGTTGTGGAGAGAGATGTTTGATTGATCTTTTATTTTAGCCAAAAATTATTTGCAGAGCATGACACAAGTACTTAGCCAAGATCTATCTGCAGAGCATGCCATAAGTACTACATTATGTATCCAGAAGGTGAAATTTAATGATTCCAAGTACATGGATTACTTTTATAGAATAGTCAGCTTTATGAGCACTTAACGTCTATGAAGTATATGTATGAGTATTCTGTGGTTGATATGCTAATTCTTGCTTCTTGCTAATTGGAAAAGTGTGCATAAGGACATATGAATTGTGGGAAGGGTCCTATTTACTCTCAAACTTTAAGGAACTTGTATAGAAAAACATTGATTCGATTCAAATGGATTATGGTAATGGGAACAATTTTGGGTGAATTTGGGTTTCCATAACTCCACAAATTAGCCCAGTCTCTCTTTTTTGGCTGATCAATATCAGTCTGTATTTTACTGTCAACACCAATTCTGTGGGGACAATCACTGCAAACATGCATTGGCCACATCATACATAATTAGATGACAGTTTAAAGATGTTAAATGACACCTGTGACTTGTTGATACATATAAAACAGTTTTCCCATGGATCGTGAAAATAGTAGGTTTTAGGTACTTTTGCTCATTCTCATCCATGGATGTAAACCTAGGATTTTTTATAAACCAGGGGCTATTATAGAATCCTCCCCCTATTTGGAATAATGAAAATAGTTGAATGAACATCATCAAATAGGTATCAATGCAATTCTGCCAAACTGACTTCTTATATCAAAAGGCCCACATTTAATAAAGGCATAAATGCAACTTACTTAAGAAATATGAGAATTAAGCACTGTAAGAAAAGTAAATCAAAACAAGTAAGAATAATTTCAGTTTAGAAAATCTTAACATGGTAAGTTTCTTTTGTCCCTATAATTCAGTTTCCCCAACATTTTCTGTAACACATGAGTCCCCGAGGGTGAGGCATGCCTGTCTGGAGTTCTTTTGGTTCTGTTCTGTGTATACATATCCCTTCATTTCCAGAAGTTACAATGTGATTCTGTGTTTGATAATCTGGTATAATAGGCATTGTTGTGGTAAAGAGCTTTCCCTTTATGGAAAGTAATGAGACCACATTTGTTCCTTTTTCACGTTTTCATTTCGACGATTTAAATGCAGGTGGTGCCTGGTGTTCTTGGGGCCATCTCCCTCAGACTTTATATGTTGAAGAAGTCATATCGGATTTCAGTGTCAACTTTTCAATTTTATTCAAATATTTTGACATTCAGGCACATGGCAGACATATCTTGTCTTTGCAGAGGTTTTTTAAATTAGGGAAGAGGTGAACTGATGAGAAAAAGTGTCAAGAAAAAATATGTTAATAGATGAAATATTGAAATTTATACTTTTTTTCTTTTAAGATTGTTCATGGTGATAATTCCTGATCATGAGGCAGAGAAGTCTACCATTTTTTTTGATCGCATACACTTCTTTTTTGCCCACTAGTGTTTTTAAGATACACATTTTTCATGTTTTTTTCTTTTTCTCAAAACCCTCTGTATGTATTTTCTCTTTGCTTTCTAATATATTTTCTACCAGACACCATATGGTTACTTCCCAGACTGTGGGCTTCACAATTTTATTTAGTTTACCTTTACTGCAACATCATTATAATTAAGGAAAAAAAAAAAAAAAACTAGGGATTTCTTGTGTCCTAGTAAAAGAAGGATCAGCTAGTCTGTGCTGTTTAGCAAAAACCTTCACAGTTCTCATGTGTTAAATTACAAGGTTGGCTGGGTGTGGTGACTCACACCTGTAATCCCAGCACTTTGGGAGGCCGAGGCGGGCGGATCACGAGGTTGGGAGTTCGATAGTTAGCCTGCTCAATATGGTGCAACCCTGTCTCTACTAAAAATATAAAAATTAGATGGGCATGGTGGCACGCCTGTAGTCCCAGCTACTCAGAGGTTGAGGCAGAAGAATCCCTTGAACCTGGGAGACAGAGGTTGCAGTTAGCTGAGATCATGCCACTGCCCTCCAGCCTGGGTGACAGAGCAAGAATCTGTCTCAAAAAAGAAAAAAAAAAAAAGAAAAAAAAAAAGAAAAAAACAAGGTTTTGTTGTCACTTATGCTCCTTGCCAGTCATAGATCAGCAGAGGTGTTCTGCTCATTGTAATCACTCAGGATCCCATAATCATCTTGAACATTTTCAGGCTTCCTACAAGAGGGAAAAAGAGAGTTCTGAGAGGTTCTGAACTAGAAATTATATGGGCCACCCTATAAGTGGCACAGCTCATATTTACAACACATTACACAGAACTACTCACATATTCCTGTATAACTCAGGAGAGCCAGGAAGTACAGTTCCACCATGTGCTTGGATTGGGGTGTACTAGAACTGCATGAAGTTCTATAGCAGGGAGATTGCTGTGGTACCTTGATGTTACTTAGAGGTCCTGAGTCTCAGGTAGAAGCATAGCAAGAAGCTTGGCTCTGTTCGGCAGCTCTGAAGATGACTGGCATCTGGTAGAGTCTGCCCTATAGCCAGTGAATCTCTACCATGCCTTATACTTGTGATTTGGACTCCAAGCATGCAGCACTGTTTTTAGTGGAGACAGATGTTAAACTAGGCTTTTGAGCTAGAGAGTCCTGGATTTGAAGCTTCAGATCTACCATTTACTGTCCATGTCTTCTTTGGAGGGTTATCTAATTCTCTGAATATTAATTTATTCATCTTTAAATTGGGGATAATTATAGTATCAGTAAATATCATGTTTATTGTTCACTCCTTTACCCACATTGACAAAAGTGTAAGCTTTATGAAGGCAGGGATTTTTGTCTATTTTTGCCACTGATTAATTGCTAAGTTATTAGAACATTGTCTAATATATAAAAGGTGCTTAATTTTTGCTGAATAAATAAATAAAAGCAGAGGGTTTTTATTTATTTATTTTATTTATTTATTTTTTTTTTTGAGACGGAGTCTGGCTCTGTAGCCCAGGCTGGAGTGCGGTGGCCGGATCTCAGCTCACTGCAAGCTCCGCCTCCCGGGTTCACGCCATTCTCCGGCCTCAGCCTCCCGAGTAGCTGGGACTACAGGCGCCCGCCACCTCGCCCGGCTATTTTTTGTATTTCTTAGTAGAAAACCGTGTTAGCCAGGATGGTCTCGATCTCCTGACCTCGTGATCCGCCCATCTCGGCCTCCCAAAGTGCTGGGATTACAGGCTTGAGCCACCGCGCCCGGCCATCAGAGGGTTTTTATGAGCATTGAATGAGGTCATACATCTGAAATCCATTGCAGTGACTGGTACATATTTAGGAATCAATAGATGGTAACTATTATTTTTTTACAATTCTAGAAGAAAATGAAGAGATAGGTTGAGGTTTGCAGATAATAGGAGAAATCTTTCCTAGGTCTGTTTATAGCAAGATATATTGCAGGGAAGAGCCAAAGTTAAGTAAACTGTGTGGTGTGTTTGGAGGTCCAATTTGATTTCAAATTCAAGAAATGTATTTGTATCCTAGAGAACTTCCAGAAATCTGAGACATTCTTGTGACTGGCATTGTTTTGCAACTGTCCGGCATAATTTTGTTGCTTTTCTTGGTGTTAAGACAAACTGGAATAGAGTCGCTTCCAGTTGAGACTTCTCCGAGGGCCATGGGGTTGACATCTGTAGTTTCAGGTTTGATAACTCCTTCTTAAATCATCTGACCATCCATCTATCCATCCATTGAATTCAATATTCAACAAATATTTATCGAATACCTACATTGTTCCATGGAGTGAAACTTTCCTCCAAAGTTTCTTCTGATTGTGATTTCATTTTCTGATAGGATAACAGAGATTTTAACTTTAGTATTTGAAGTAATGACAAAGATTCATAGTTCAGATTACCACAGAACCCTTTTGGCAACCCAAGTGTCCTATTATATGACAGTGCATTCTTTCCCATAGAATGGTTATATATTTTGTACAGCTTTGTGGGTGAACTAAAACTGAACTAGAAATCCAGTGAATTTCCTAGCAGATTGAGTGATTATGATGCTCACCCTCCTGTTGTCATCACCTGTGGATAAGGACTCTGGCCTGATTAGCACCACCACTAAATTTTTGGTGCTAAGTGTAGTTAAATGTCATATCAAGAGTTTAAAACTTGAGAAATTTTAGGGACACATTTTTATTTTGAATATTTGTAAATGGTTCAGCATAAATACAAAAAAATTTCTCTGCTGTATTTATTTATGATACTTCTCTGTTGAGAAACAATAATCTTTCTGCTTCTTAATCTAAATTGAACTGCAGTGTACCAATAAAACAAGTCACAACACAGAAAGTAAATTTTCTCTGTATAAATAATTAACTCTTTAAGATTTATTGGCCTTTCTCTATTTCCCCTTTTCTCTGAGTGGTGTAATCCAAATAAAATGTTGCATTTATTCTCATCTGATAAAATATTCATAAAAGAAACCACTACCTTTGAATTTGGATTAAGAAACTATGAAGAAAACATGATTATGAAAGTTGACCCTTGCGGTGACTACTACCTAAAGCCCATTAGCTGAAACCAACTGTCTGCAGGGAATCAACTTTTACTTTACCTTTATTTTTGTTCCTTGGTTCTTGTTAAAATTTTTATTGCCTTCAAACTCTACTACATGATTTTGAAACAAAGAAAAGCAAGTGATTAGTTTGTGTTTTAATCATATATAGGCTATAGTAAGTATGCCAGGACTTTGCTAAGAAATAATCTTGAATGATCTCAGTGGCTTTGGAAGTAATGAGGACAATCAGTCCCACATGATTTCTCAGTCCCACATGAGCAGATTTTGCTGCTGTTTAAGTAATACTTAGAGTTGAGATTTTGATCTTTTATGGTTGTTTGGCACTCTTTGTCATATGGAGGAAAATGTATCTGAATTGATGCTCAAGGCAAACTCGCTGCCCTGCCCCTTGTTTTTTCATGGGTTCCTGTTCATGTGTAGAACAATAGGTTTATCTTGACTTTGGCTCTTATCCAGGCTAGAGGATTCCAGCAAGACTAAGAATATTCTGGTGCCCAGTTAGGAAACTGAGTTTACTGTGAGAAAAGTTCTATTTTTAGTATTCTAAAATCCCCAAAGTCTGTAATGATGGACAGAGAACAGTAAGTGTTCTTAAGAAAGGTAGATCTCGATCTCTGATGCTATTTTTGCCCTTTACAAAAGATCTAAAATGGATGATTGTATAACCAATCGCTTGATTGTTCTTTGGAGTATGTTGGTTGGAGGAACAAATAGTTCTTTGTGCTTTGGCTCATTTTATAATAAGTTTTTAATTTTATAATAACCTCAGTTCAAAAATGAAACCACCTTTCACCTGCAAGGGAAAGCCTAGCAGAAGAATCATTGGGTTGCCTCTGTTTGCTGGTAATATTTTTGCTGGATAGTGTTACACATATGCTTTAGTGTGTGGTTGACACATTATTTTTCTTGAGAAGCTGAATATTTTGCTTTGAGATCATGCTCTTTATTTTTTTCATATAACAATGTGGTTTCTTTTATAAAATAATAATGAGAATAGAATGTAGCAAAGTAAAGTTTTTCACCATGTAGGTTCCTTATTTTTTGCTCGAAATAGTTCAGTTCACAAAATTTAAAAGTCTAGGAACCAGTGAACTGAACAACATTAAACCTGGAAAGAGGTCTTCTATTCCAAGTGCAGCCAGATTCCTCCCTTCTGATTTCAGGGGTTGATTGTCTTGGTAAGGCTCAGTATCATCATCTGTCCTATCCCAGCCTAGTCAAATGGTATTGCAAGGGTTAGGGTTCATATGTAGTATTTTAAAGGAAAAAAAGAAAATAGTTAAATTTGACTAGAACAGCAAGCCCAAAGAGGATCTGAACCAACAGGAACTGACATGGCTTTTGTAGCTGAAGTGTCAGCATTTGACTGCCTTGTTGTAGGGTAGACACATTTTAGTGTTAGTGTCAGGGTTTTGAGTAATTCTTATTTCCTGACGTGAATGAGTCCCTGAGTATTTCAAGACAGTTTTTCTTTACGTATTATCCTGTGGTTGAGTATTACTGGATGAGTTATTTCATTTTACTTATGAAATGATTATACTTACTGGTTAGACTTAATGAACCCAGGAGAAAGATGTAAAACTCTGCATATATATTTGCATTACATATTTTATTTTTATTTTTATTTTTATTTTTATTTTTTTAAATTTATTTATTATTATTATACTGTAAGTTGTAGGGTACATGTGCATAACGTGCAGGTTTTTTACATATGTATACTTGTGCCTTGTTGGTGTGCTGCACCCATCAACTCGTCA